>NC_054534.1:49141287-49219094 GCF_017654505.1 Polyodon spathula
GAGCAGGATCTCGCAGTTCTCCTCGACCCCCTTGCCATCGGCGTCGAGAAGGACCCTGTACGCGATGACGCTCCACACCATCCACTTCCCCGCCCTCGTCTCCCGCCGAGACACCGCTTGGCGGGAGAACCTCCGACCGCCGGAGGGCGTCGGTCCCCAGTGGGAGGCCCTTTACTCCCCGCTGGTCTCCAGGGGAGCTGGGGACCTGGGCTGGAGGATCCTGCACGGAGCACTCGCGTCAGGAGAGATCCTGCGTCACTTTACCGACTCGGACGCCGCATGCCCTTTCTGCGGTCAGTCCGAGTCGGTGGCTCAGATTTATTTTTTATGCGCCAGGCTGCAGCCGTTCTTCCTGCTGCTGAAGAACCTCTTGCTGCAGTTCTGGCTGCACTTTTCACCCACCCTCCTCATTTTCAGGCACCCTGTTCGTGGCTCCAGCAAAAAGAGAGACCTCCTCGTCAATCTGCTCCTGGCTCTTGCTAAACTGGCCATTTACAAGACCAGGAAGCGGAAGATGAGTGGGGAAGGTCTCTTTGACTGCGGGGCCATGTTCAGGGCCCTCCTCCGTTCCCGGATTAATTTAGAGCACGCCCACGCGGAGTCTGCTGGCGACATGGCATCATTTGTCGACCAGTGGACTCTAGGTGGCGTGCTCTGTACCACCTCCCCTTTTGTTTTCAATATTTAATTTGCAGTCTTTTTGACCGGTTTTCGTTGAATTAGTTTAAGGCCCATCCTTTTTAGCACCCCTAAGGGTGCTAATTTGAATTTTTTTCCAGTTGTCTTTGGACAGCTGGTGTAGTTCCATTAAAATGGGCCTTAAAATAGGACTAACAATAATAATAATAATAATAATAATAATAATAATAATAAATAATAATAATAATAATACAAAACAAATATACTTTAGAGGAGCAGGGCTTTGCCCTACCCCCTTCTCCTGTACAGGGCTATTGGCCCTGTTATAGTGTGCGATGCACATGAAGGGTGTTTCATGAAGATAATTTGCTGTGAATAACTGCCACAAAATACAACTGGTGCTGAAATTTTTCGAGTTCTAAATCAGGATGTGGACTCTAGTGGGACCACTGCATTGGAAGTTGCACTGACGGAGCAGCCTCATGAAACAGGCAGACAATCAGCTGTAGCGGCAAGGGTGAGGGAAGTTGCACCGGGTGCTCAAGCAACACACACATTGTTTCATTCGTGTATTGGCAGCCAAGAAATTATCTCCAGAAATTAATGATGTCCTCGGTATAGTAGTTAAAATGGTGGATTTAGTGAAAGCAAATGCACTCAATTGTTACTTCTTTGCTGCTCTGTGTGAAGAAATGGGGGCTCTCCACCATCACTCACTTTTACACGCTGAAGTGCGGTGGCTGTCGTGTGGGAAAGTATTAAACTTAGTGTAAGAACTACAATGTGAACTTGAAGCCTTTCTGTCTCAAAAGAAGTCTCCTTTGGCAGAATACTTTAAGGACTTACAATGGCTGGCCAAGCTTGCCTATCTGGCAGCTATATTTGATCATTTCAAATCAGTTGAATCTTTCTACGCAGGGAGGTGTATCCAGTGTATTTGAAATGAAGACAAGATCACAGCTTTTAAAAAGAAGCTCAAAGTCTGGAAAGAAAGAGTCAAGCGAGATTGTTTTCACACGTTCCCGTCTTTTGTATTTATGGCTATTGATGACAGTAAACATGTTGATCTCACTCGCCTGTGCTAAATTACTTCATCCCATCTAAAATTAACTCTCCAAAAATGTGAAAAGTATTTCCCCTCCAACTCTGATTCATGGAAAGGAAAGCAATGGGGTTGTGACCCCTCTAGACACAGAGACCTCCTTGCTGCCATAGTTGGAGGACAAGTTGCTGGAATTGTCAAGGGATAATGGACTGACTATATACACACACACACACATATATATATATATATATATATATATATATATATATATATATATATATATATATATATATATATATTTGCAAAAACATTGTTAATGCATCAGTTTGGGTTAATATGTAAATGACAAAAAGTAGGGATTTAGGGTTTTTAACCCTATCTCTGCATTCCCTCCCATCCCCTTACAAGCAATGGAAGGGGCAAGGCAACACAAGCAACTACACACAGCCATATAAATAAGTATTTGCTCATATATGAGTAAAGTCCAGTAAGAACATGTAGAAAATATGATATACAAAATGTAACACACTACCATTTTGGATGTTCGCACTCATGAACAAAAACTAACACATTACGTTAGTGTAACAGTGTAATTACTCTTTTTTTTTTAATTCACCGTTTTCGATCCACTGATCTTTGGCGTGCTAGGTAAACACATTAACCTCTACACTACAGACTGAAGCTTCACGACAGCCCCTTATTATTAGCCAAGGACCCAGACAAAGTTAATTGATGTTATTTTGTTAGAAAAACCACACAAACCAGTCCCATATTCCAGTAGAGGGAGAGCAGAGGAACAAAATGAAGGGTCTCTTGTATTTCTAACTTGAACAGAGATATCTGCAATTCAAATGTAAGGAAGATACCTCACGCTGCTGCCCTGGGAAGTGCTGTCTGTTTCGGGCAAACCTCTCCTGAGTAGTCGCGGTGGCTGTCCACAATCTTTTATCACAAGAATGAAAGAACCTCATGAAATAAGATCCCCCTCATGACAAAAGAAATGACATTCTAAATCTCTTTCTCGTCAGAGTACTTTGATTTTCACCAGAACAGCTGCTTTATCATGAGAAGAATTCCTTTTTCGTCCGACAAGTGGTGAAAAAAGATTTAAAAAAAAGAAAAGAAAACATATTTCTGCCTAATGCCTCTAATCTCTATTTAAGAACATAAATACAGTGGATCTCAAAAGTATTCACCCCCCTTAGACTTTTCCACATTTTATTGTGTTACAACATGGAATCAAAATGAATTTAATTAGGAGTTTTTGCCACTGATCAACACAAAGAAGTCCTTAATGACAAAGTAAAAAATTAAATCTACAAATTGTTCTAAATTAATTACAAATATAAAACAGAAAATAATTGATTGCATAAGTATTCACCCCCTTTGCTATGACACACCTAAATAAGCTCTGGTGCAACCAATTGTCTTTAGAAGTCACATAATTAGTTGAATGGAGTCCACCTGTGTGCAGTTAAGGTGTTTCACGTGATTTCAGGTTAAATACACCTGTCTCTGGCAGGTCCCACAGTTGGTTAGTACATTTCCTAACAAAAACTACACAGTGAAGATGAAAGAGAGCAAAGCAAATCCACAATAATGTTCTTCAAAAGCACCAATCATGGGTACGATATAAGAACATTTCCAAGGCAATGAATATCCCCCGGAACACAGTAAAGTCCATTATTAAGAAATGGAGAGAATATGGGACAACCGTGAATCTGTCTAGAACAGGCTGTCCTCAAAAACTGAATATCTGGGCGAGAAGGGTACTGGTCAGGAGGCCACCAAGAGGCCTATGGCAATGGTAACTCTACTTAAAAACAAAAAGGTCAATGTCCTGGAGTGGCCCAGTCAAAGCCCGGACCTCAATCCAATTGAGAATATGTGGAAAGAGTTGAAAATTGCTGTTCACCAAAGGTCCCCATCCAACTTGATGGAGCTTGAGCAATTTTGCAAATGGGCACAAATTGCAGTGTCCAGATTTGCAAAGCTGGTAGAGACTTATCCAACTAGACTCATGGCTGTAATTGCTGCCAAAGGTGCCTCTACCAAATATTGACTCAAGGGGGTGAATACTTATGCAATCAATTATTTTCTGTTTTGTATCAGTGGCAAAAACTCCTAAAAATTAATTTTGATTCCATGTTGTAACACAATAAAATGTGGAAAAGTCCAAGGGGGGTAAATATTTTTGAGATCCACTGTGGGTGTGTATATATATGTTGGGTGTGTGTAGCGTGAATGGGCACCCTGAGCTCGGGGTGCCAATAAAAAGGGGAGCATGTGACATATATTGGTAACAAATAATCTCAAAGAATGTTATTGGCATCAATTTTTTGTTATACAAAATTAGAAGTACAGATAGGACTATCAATATCAACCATTTCGATGCATTCCGATTTATTTTTTATTTTATTTATTTCTCACAGATACCTTGTTACCGGCAACTCCTTCACAATCCTACAATACAGCTAAAGGATGGGTATCACAATTGTGCGTGGAATATGCGTAACATGCCTTCTATAAGCTCGACCTGGACATTTAAAGAAAATACGTAGTCAAAAACTGCGTGCTTATTTTAACATACCAATAGTGCTTACTTTGCGATTTCCTCATATTTTTCCATAATTTCTGTTTGTATTCTTTATCAAGATATTTCTTGTTCTGCTTATCATGAAGAACAGGTTTTGCTGCTCAGACGTTCCCCAGTCATGCCTGAGATATTTGACGCGCAAGTCTGAATACAAAAACAGCAGCAAAACATCAGGCGTACAAAACGCTATATAGTCTGAATAGCCCTTTAGGATAAAAAAACAAAAAAACACTTTGACAAGGAATTGCAATAGTTCCATTACTTAGCTGAGCACAAGGTGGTTTCAATATATACTTTCTGATATAAATATAGGCCTACTATGTGATCATTTGGTGTATTCAGTCTATTTAAAACAGTAAGCAGGTGAATATTTTTTTTTTTATTATTTTATTAAATAATTATTAGTTGAATAAACCGCTACCAAATAAAACCATTTTGCTACTTACTTTCCAGGCAGGTAGCAAATCCTCAATACTGCTTAAAAGAACTTCTACCCTGGTTTAAACTAGAAGCCACAAAAGTGAGGATATTCCTTACAAAAAATTAAAATTAACTTCAATGGTACAGCGTGATGCCACAAGTCAGGAAATGCTGTACGACTCATAACTTAGCTGCACCCATGTTAGGATTTTAGCAGAGATCCTGAGATGTGATGGACAGGCTAGTATTCAATGATAGGAGGAGCTGTGAAAATGGCAATGGTAAGAATTTATTTTAAAAAGTTATTAGATTTCAAAAGTTAAAATAATGCTGTAATGTAGATATTTAATTTGAATATATAATATGCTTAGATACAGTGTCAGAAAAGACTTAACTCTACAGTTCAAACCAGAAAGAAGTTGATACTTTGAGAGAGTTTACAGAACTATAGCAACAATCACTGTCAATAACATTAATCTGTAAAAGGAAGCACCTCATGAAGCCCCTTCATAGTTCTAGCCAACAGTTAATGTGTTCAGTAAAAGGGTTCTTTCTTTTATAAGATGCTTTATTGGATTTGCTAAAGAAAAAAAAGAAGGAAAAATACAGCCATTGAGTCTGAGTCAGCTGCCAATGGAATTCCTTTTTGTATTCGGTACCCACCCAAGCAGAACATGAAATAATAGTTTCTGGTCCCTTCTCTTTTCTCACAGGCCTGATGCAATACTACAGAGACAATGCTAACAGCAAATATACACACCACTACTACTGAAACAGATTTAGTCAAAGAAAAATGGCTCTCTTATTCATGAAAGCCTAAAGTGTGGCTGATGGCAATATTCTGTTTAATTGTAAACACACACACACACACACACACACACACACATATATAGCTTCTATAACTCATGCTCCATTAATTTGCAAAAGGTATAATTTTTTGTTAGGTTATTGGTTTTGATCAGGAATGGTCAATTATGCTGAATTCCAGTGTATTAATTCTGACAAAAGTTTCACGCACTGCTCTGAACTGAACGACTGACCGAATCTGACAAAAAAAGTTTAATTGAAGGCAGTGTGCTAATTACATTTCAAACTAAATTCAGAAAAACCTGAAGCCTACTTCAACTCTCACAGCGGAGCTTGACAATCACCTTTATTAAATTACTGAATAAAAATACAAGTTAGAATATGGACAAGAACACTATATGTCTATTATCCAATGTCAAAGAAAATGTTCTCCACTAACTGTAGGTCCCCTATAGTGCAAATTAATCTAACATAAAAATAAGCTGATCCCTGGAGCCAGTATTACACTTCAGTCATCAACACCAGGCAGAAGGAGAGCTACATCAACACCAGGCAGAAGGATATCTACATCGACACCAGGCAGAAGGATATCTACATCGACACCAGGCAGAAGCCCCAAAGCAATCAATAAAATATACCATCCTTTATTTCGATCAAAAATCACAACATTTTTTGTTATTTACGTTTTAGTGTTAAAACTTGACTCTTTTTTTTTTTTTTACTGACTGACCTTACATTTATGGATGATTGGCACCGTTAAGTCAATGCAGTTTAAAGTGGCTGCCTTCTTTCTCAATCGCCAACACAGCAAAGGCAGTTTGCTTTCCTTACTTTACTGTTGATCGGAGGAGGTGTTTAAACACTGCAGTAAAGAAAATGCTTGGTCTCCAGGGCTGGGGATAGGGGCAGTGCCAAATGTGGGATTTGTAAAAATCTTTCAATACCCCCTTGCCGCTTGCATTCTTCTTCTTCCTGTTTCTTGTATTTGCTTTGCTGGACCAAAAGAGGCACCATTTGCTGTATTCAAGCAAAATCACATCCTGGTAGCATTTTCTGACATTGTTGTATATCAAATTTTGCACCCCCATTACAAAATGGTGCATGATCAGGATCATCCCCTATAAGAAAGGCAGCGTGTGTGAATCGTCAATTCAGCAGTTTGAAATCAATGTAAGATTATCCCAGTAATCAACATTGATCTAGCTCTGGATAAAATGTCATTTTGGGAGCTTTAAAAATTCCTAAGATTTAAAAAAAAACATGTTGCCACACAAAAGTGCATTAAATATTACAATAGTATATTACCAAATACTTAAAATAACTTCCACTGCATCATTTTTTGGTTGTGTTTAAAATACTTTCCACTCACCAGAAAACGTTAGACTACTTACCGTAACCCTGTTTCCCTAAAAGAGAAGACGACCACCAATGACATTACCTATGGGATATGCCTGCCCATTGGGTAGATGTTGCTGAGCTCGCTATACCAGAGCTGCCGATAGGCCCCTTCCTGGGATGATGCGCTCTGTCCCCCACCACCGAGGGGATAAAACTATCATTCAAAGGAAGCCATTTCTCTTTTTCCATTGAGTGCGACCGATTGCTCGCGATTGGTAGTCATCTTCTCTTTCAGGGAACCAGGGTTACAGTAAGTAACGTAACGTTCCCTTTCAATTCGAAGATGACCACCAATGACATTATGTATGGGATAATGTATACCAGAGCCATTGCAAGGGACGCACAAGCACTGTCTAACCCAGAGGTTAACGGTGTGAACTTACACCCTCAACGACCCTTGTGCCTACAAAAGGCAGGGCAGGGTCTACCACATTATGACGGTAGAACCCAGAGGTGTGCGGCGTAGACCAGCTAGCTGCAGTACAAAAATCAGACATCGAGGCACGTATGAACAGGGCTAGAGATGTAGTCAGCTAGTCAGACTGACACAGAGCTCTTATCCTATGCACGAAGCATCTCAATGCCTGCCTGGGCAGAGGAAATTCAATCTCTCATCCTCTGCTGAAGCAAACGAAGGTGGATGGAAGGACTCCAGTTCTGATCACCTTGGGGAGGAAAGCAGGGTTGATGCACAGAGATCCCCTGCTGCCATCCTCCCAATAGGCATCTGGACTGGGTGAGACAGTGACGAGACCGCAAAACTGCAAACACAAGCGGTTTGGTGCAAGGAAGACATAAAGTATAGATGTCAATAAGTCCCAACTGCAACAACATGCTGCTGTACGAAAGGAAGCAGACAAAGGACCGATCTCAAAGATTTGTGAGGTTAAAAAGGTAAGATACAAAAATGATCTCATGAAAGTGGCTGTTCAGCAGAGTGAAAAGACTAAAAATCAAAGCGAAATTGAACATTTTGCGCTCCACATCGAATGCTAAACAAGGTGCTGTCACTCTGCTAAGCAAAGCTGCAACTCCGGGACTCTGCCTGAAAACAGACCCAAGACAAGGAAGCAAGCTGCAAGCGAGTCAACAACCACAAGCAACAAGACTGAGGCCCAGCTAGAGGACTGCCATAAAACTTAGAGACTTATCAGACTAACCAGTCTGGGTCTGCTGTACACCTAAAACCACAGCATCCAAAAGATTCAGCGAAGAGGACAGAGCGGACGGGCGCTGTTGTGGATCCTATACCGAGGACTGAAGACTTTGTTGCAGCTGTTTGTTAAATCTATCGAGAATACGTAATTGCGGAGAGAATAGTTTGTACTGTCACTTCGCAGATTGAGTTTCCAAGCCAGCAGACCAAAGTCTAAGCTTCAAGGAACTGTTGAGTATAATTCCAGTTGCATTTTCCTTTCATGGAACTAAATTAATTAATTGTAACACATTCACATAGAATTGAACTGTTAATTATTTAGTTTGCACACTTTGCGTGTGAAATAACTTAGTGAAAACTTGATGAAGCAACTATAAATAATCTACCTCATATTGTTAAATGAAGAATTTCTTTAAAAGTAAACTTGTCATATACTTAACCCTTAGCAGTCTATTTACTCAGCTCCGGTCAGGTCCAATTTATTTTCACACGTGCTGTTTATTTTACACACGCTGTTTAAAAGTAATTTTATTCAAAGTAAAACAGGTTTAAAAGGCACTGCATATCAACAGGTCACTGCATCTCCAGCCCCACCCCTTGTACGCTGTATTTATCACATACCTCTTCATAGTAGTGCATAATGATAAATCACTTGTTTGATCTCCAAACTCCTCAATAATGCAATCCAAGTCATTATTTTATTACTAGAACATCTCAAAAAGCACTGCAAACGTCTGTGATGTTCTTTGAGCGCTGGATGCAGAAGCTTGTTTGTTTAGATCTGTGTTGCAGGAACAGTGTGTACTGCTCAGATCCGCCCCTTTTTTCTCAGCTTATCTCAGTTCTATCGGTCTCACTCGGCCATTGAAAGGTTTTCTCTGATTTTTCCGGAGAAAAAACAACTAGAGACCAGTGACTGACGTCTTTTTGATGATGTCGGACAAGATCCAACATCAGACTGGAAAGGGAAAATTGTAATGTCGGACCTGGTCCGACATAGGACCGCAAAGGGTTAATCTACATACCATTAATAAGTTTAATGTGATATATTCTACGTTTGTCCGCATCATCTCAGTTGAGGCTGTGTGCTTGGATGTGGGCGTGTGTGTGTGTGTGAGAGCAAGCTACTATGTCACAGTCTGTCTGCTTGCTTGCTTGCTTGCTGTTGAAGCTGCTGCTTGTGCATGAGGAGACAGGTGCTGTCATATTTCAATTGCCTGCTTGTCAAGTTAAGGCAGTCAGAGTAAGGAGTTTTTGAACTGTGTTTGTGCTTAGAGATTTACTTTATGACTGTTCTGATTTCAGTTTATTATTTGTGTACTTAATAAAATACTGCCATTCCTTGTGTCTGCGCATGAATGTGTGTTCATAGTAAATCCTCGATCTTTAGAACATGTCAATTTAAATACTGTTGGTAAGTGAGCTAATCAACCCAGATATTAAATGATCCATTATTGAATTGTTCCTACAGGGTAAAAAACCAGACTCTCCTAGGCCACTTGGAGAACTGACACGTTCTCTAACCAGACTTTCTTGAGAAAGAATGGGAGCAGCGGTATAGGTGGGAAAGCATACAAAAACGCTTTGGGACATTCTATGCCAAGTGGACCGCCTAAGCGGTGGAGTGAGTACCATATGGGGGCAATACATCGTCTCTGCCGAAGCGAAGAGATCGACCTGCGCCTTCCTGAACCATTCCCAAAAGCGCTCCACTCTGAGCCCATGTCAATAGCCTGAAGGCCATGCGATGCCACCCCGGGGACCGTAGGCCACCCTGGTGGTTGACATACGCCACCACTGTCGTGTTGTCCGTCCAGATCAACACATGCGTACCGCTCAGCACTGGGAGAAAGTGGTGGAGAGCAAAGGATACCGCTTGCAACTCCAGCATGTTTATGTGCAGGGATGTCCAGCGGTTCAGCCAGGATCTGCATACTCCTCTGCCTTCCCAGAACCCTCCCCAACCCAAGCTGGAGGTGTCAGTCGTCACCACTTGGCGGTTTAACACTACTCCCATTTGCACACCTTCGCGCAGGTGAGAGGTCGTCCTCCACCAGCGTTGGGCTGCCGAGGACACGTGAGACATAGTCAGCCGACGGTGTCTGTCATGTTTGTCACTGAGATGAAACACATTGAGCCACGCTTGTAGCGGGCAAGTGCGAAGCACACCCAGCTGAATGGCTGATATGGCTGCGGCCATCAGACCCAATTGTTTCTTGCACAATAGGAGGGTGACCTGCGATCCCTGTTGAAACAGGGAGAGGCAACCCTGGATAGCTGCAACTCTGTCCTCTGACAGGTATGCACGCATCATATTGGAGTCCAGTCGTGCATTATATTGGAGTCGCCAGATGCTCTGTCACAACGCCGTGTGGGCCAGTGCTCCCTCTTGTGACTGAGAACAGATCAAGTTTATTACTCTGATCTCCTGCAACTGCATGGGAGCCAGGATAGCGTCCACACGCTTTGAAAACGTACAAGGAGCTAGGGAGAGGCTGAATGGCAGCACAGCAAACTCCTAACACTTCCTTGAAAAGAGAAACAGAGATACTTACTGTGCTCTGGACGAATGGGAATGTGAAAGTACGGGTCCCGTAAGTCCACGGTGGTGAACCAGTCGCCCGGCCGAACAGACTGGAGGATGTGACGGTGCGGCAGCATTTGGAACCTCCTTTCTTTTAAGAATCCGTTGAGGAGCCTTGGGTCTAGGATGGGGCGAAAGCCAGCTTCCTTTTCAGGTACCAGAAAATACCTTGAGTAGTATCCCTCTCCATGGAAGGTTGGGTCTATGAGACGAACTACCTTCCTTCTGAACTACCGAGGCATGGAGAGAGTTTGTCATGAAAGTAGTCATGATGCCTCAAAAGGGAGGAGGTCCCAAGCGAAACTGAAGCACGTAACCATTTGCATGGTGGCGAACACCTAGGAGTCTGAGATGCAAGCACACCAGTACCGCAGCTGTTGTGCCAAAAAAGGGGGTCTGAGGCCACCAGCCTTCAGGGGCCGTGCTCGGGCTGCTGAGGCTTAGACGGGGCAGTCTGGGTTAGCTGTTTGTGGTGGCTGTCCTGCGTTCCCTCTGCCTGCCGGTTGGGTCCAGTTGTTTGCTGCTGGTATGCCCTGTAGGAGATGCCTTAGGTCACCCAGTGGAGCTGTGGGGACTGGAACTGTTCTGGTGACAGTCCGTGTCTGAGGAGCTCGCCAGCAGTTCGACCTGCCCCACCTGAAGCATGGGGAGGGAGCAACGTGGCCACCTGCCAGGACATCTTGCTTTCCCGGTGGGATCTCTGTAAGATCTCCTCCATGGCTGGCCGTAACAGTCGTAACTCCATGGCCAACAGCTCAAGGAGCAGGGCCTTACGCACTACACTGTCCATATAAGCAGTAAGCACATTCACCTTGTTAGACATGAGAGTTGCCTGTGCTTCTGCTGCATACACCAGCTTGAGTGTTTCCGTCACCTTACATTGAGGGATCAGGCACGGCGGGTCTCTAGCCAACCCACCCACCAGCGGAGCCTTAACTAGGGTGGAGTATACCGGGGGGGAACCCCGCTAGGCCAAGCTTATCCATGCAAGTGGTGCGGCCTGCTTTAGCACACTAGGACCTGAAGCCGGACGATCCCAGAAGGAGCGTACCACCTCCATGAAATCTGAGAAAGCCGGGAACTTCTGAGGATGAGGAGCCATCGCCTGCATCCGGAAAACAGACCAATGTGGTTTTGCCACAGGCATCCATGGGACCTGCACGAAGGCTGCAGCGTGTCCCATAAGTGCCGAAAGCGAGCTGGACAATGGTGGGGGTGAGTGGGGGGGGTGCACTGGCTTCCGAGGCTACCTCGAAGCCAGGTTCTTCCTCAGCAGGGATCTTGCCCACCTGCCTGTCAGAGGAGAAGGAGGTCCCCTCCCTAGAGGCCGCTATGTAAAGCGTGTCCTCTTGCACCAGCTGGATGCCTCTTCCCATCCTCCTGAACTCCCCTAGGGGATGGCGGGGTATGTCAATTGGCTGCAACATGGCCTGGACAGGGGCCTGGGCCGCCGGTGCTTGTTTTGCCAAAAGCTCTAGGACCTGGGCCATCTGGACCTTGAGGTCCATAATGTCCCTCGTCTGCTTGGAACACTTCACCCTTCTCGCTTGTGGAGATGGGGAACGACTGCAGGCGGCCTACACATTGGGGATGCCTAGCAGGGGGTCATGGGACAGGTCATGGAGGAGGGGCTCTGGAGCTCAAGATAGCTGCTTCTGCATCCAGCGCTCACATACACGTGCAGATCTTTTTGGGATGTTATAGTGATAAAATAATGACTGGGATCGCATTATTGAGGAGTTTGGTGATAGAACGCGTGATCAGGAGAGGATTTATCAGTATGCCCATCTATAAAGAGGTATGTGAAAAATACAGTGAACAAGGGGTGGGGCTTACTAGGAGATACAGTACTGAGTGTCCTTTTGCGATTCAATGCCTTTTAAATCTGTTTTACTCTGAAAAGAAATGTAAACAGCGCGTGTAAAATAAACAGCGCGTGTGAAAATAAATTGAACCTGACGCGTATGACAAGCGCTTGAATAAATGGACTGCAACAATCCTATATATTGGAACAATGACCATTTTAATGTTTTGAAAGATACAAGGTTTCTCAGGCGGACAGAAACGATAACACTATGGCAAAAATCTAGTTTCCCCTTCATGGAATGGCATACATGCGTTGGGAGTAATCCTATGACACAGACTCTGCATCTACCTACTGACAACCATAGATATTATGCTGACAACTACTTCCACAAAGCGTAAGCATGTGCATGACTTGTCCTGCCTCACCTGCAGTCTCTGTTTCTTATCCAGAAAATGTGACAGCAACTTTAATGGTTCACAGGAGGCCAATGGTAAGGTAATTGTGTCCTCATTAGGGCAATTTCTTTCATCGGTGCAAATTGGGAGCTTCCACGGCACAGGGGTTGAATACTTATGCAAGCAAGAAATTTCAGTTTTTTATTTTTCTTAAAAATATTTCCCAACATAAAACCAAAGTCACCTTACAATAATTGATTCTGAGTTTCAGTATTTAAAAATAAAATATCAAACAGAACGAAATTTCAGTGTACCATTTGTAATTCGGTAATATGAGAGAATTGGTCAGGGGTCTGAATACTTTTGCAAGGCACTGTGTGTGTATATATATATATATATATATATATATATATATATATATATATATATATATTTATATATATTATATGTTGTAATTTTGTTATATGGATTGTAATAAATGAGAACCAAAACGACTAGTTTTTTTCCCCCTCCACTTTACAATGCCATTTCCACATTTGTTTTATTTGAAGTGTTTAAAGTTAGATTTCAGTTTTCATTTGCTTGTTCAGCTACAAAAAGTCACAAGTAAACACCATGTTATTACTGTACTTTATGAAAACGTGTATATGTCCACTGTTACTGTGAAGAAACGGCAAAGGCAAGAAATGGGAAAAAAAAAGTGTTTGCCAGCTACTGCTTTAAACCAAATACTGACTCCCCATCAACTGTACGCATAGGCTGAGAAAAACAGTGACATTATTTTACATTTCCACTAAAGCTGTTAAACACTCAACAATACTGGAGCAGCGCCTGATGGTTGTCAAGACCATCACAGGTACCTGCAGCCATCTGAAGTTTGTGCCTCTGAGTAAAGAGGAATTGGAAACATTTTGACGTTGTTATCTGCACACAGGTATTAGTCTTTCAAAAGGCTCCAGCAGCAATTTATACCAACAGTCAGCAGCCTGAACTGTATGTGGCTGCAGTGTATGATACAGAATGGTATGTGTGTGTAATCACAGAAAGGTCTGATGAGCACAGCGATGTGCTGGTGAAGTTCATGCGCCAACCCAAACTTTTGGGTATGCTGTCATGGCAAACTCAAGTGGATGAATGCCATGTGCCTTTTGATCACATCTCGTGTTTTCCTGGTCCTACTCTGACTGGTAACAATAGAAGGCAGGCAGTACAAAAAGAAACAGAAAGACAAGGTCTGATATTACGATTATTACGATTATTACACTATTACGAGTGAGACCGACAGGAGCCGAATGAAGCACCACAGAGATAAGATGGACACACACAAAGGAGATAGCTGCTTCCACATCCAGGACTCAAAGAATACAACGGACATTTGTAAAGCTTTTTGAGAAGTTATAGTAATAAAATACTGACTTGGACATCATTATGGAAGAGATTAGTGATAAAACGAGTGATCAGGAGAGCACTTACCAGTATGCATGTCTATAAAGAGGTATGTGAAAAATACAGTGAACAAAGGGTGGGCTTGGCTGGAGGTACTGATGTCATTTTGCCATGCAATGCGTTTTAAACCTGCGCATGTGAAAAACAGCATGTGTGAAAATAAATTGGACCTGACGTGCCTGACAAGCGCTGAATAAATAGGGAGTAATGGGTGTGTCTTCATTCAAGATTCATAGGAGTGGGACCTAGCACTAACTCTTTCATCATAACGAATATTTAAAACACAACCAAAGCCATACAACAAACATAAAAGCCTGTAGCTCTTGCAAAGTTGTCACTGGCCTCTTGGTAGCCTCTCTGATCAGTCTCCTTCTTGCTCAGTCATCCAGTTTGGAGGGACGGCCTGATCTAGGCAGGGTCTTGGTGGTGCCATAAACCTTCTACTTCTTAATAATCGTCTTGACCGTGGTACAAGGGATATTCAAGGCTTTTGATGTTTTTTTTATAACCATCCTCTCATCTGTGCCTTTCACAACTTTGTCCCTTGGTGCTCATGGTTGAGTCATTGTTTTGAAATGCAGTACCCAGCAGAAGGAACCTATAGGAACTGCTGAATTTATCCTGAAATCACGTGAATCACTACAATTTAACACAGGTGGAGGCCACTTAACTTGTTGTGTGATTTTGAATGTGACTGGTTACACCTGAGCTAATTAAGGATTGCTATTACAAGGGGGGTGGACACTTATCCAACCAAGCTATTTGCTAAGCTATTTCAGTTTTTATTTTTAATTAATTTTCTACAAATTTCTAGAATATTTTTTTTTCACATGGAAGTTGTGGGGTAGGATGTGTAGATAAATAAACTATTTTAATGAATTTTAATTCCACGGTATAAGGCAACAAAAGGTGAACATTTTGAAAGGGGGTGTAGACTGTCTATAGGCACTGTATATGTATGTGTGTGTGTGTGTGTATATATATATATATATATATATATATATATATATATATATATATAGGGATAGTATAAAATTTTGCGTTAAACGCATTGGGAATTACAGGTCCAATTAATGGTCGCACAGTCCATAACAGGTTAAATAAAGTGTGTGCGTAAAAAAGAATTTTGTCAAAAGGGAACTGATATTTCGTTATAATATTATGATATCAAATAGCATTTTACCTGACTTTGCTATACATTCATCAAGTGATACTCCGAGGTTGGAAAAAAATGGTGGACTACAATAGACTGCAACACAAGCCACAGCTGGCATGCTGGAATTGAAAAACCCTTTTTGACCTGTCATTTTCAGATTTAAAACTCAATTAAACCATCTCTCCTGTCTCCATTCTCCCTGCCTCTGTGGAATAAAATTACAGTAAATAGGGGCGGTGATGCTTATCTAAAATGTTTCTTGTTTTAAATGTATATCGCTGACAACAGTAGTAAAGGTGATGCTTTATTCTAAGCATACTGAATAGCTTACCAAATGCAAGAATATTAGTATAACTATGTATAATGTTTGCTTTTAAGAAGTGTCTATTAAAAAACAAAATATTAAATTTGTTTTGTCAGAAACATGCAGTTTGCTTTACAAGGTTGTTGTAAAAAAAGTAAATTGCTTGACCGTTAAATATCAGGGAGTAGAACATCCTATATATTAATAAAGCATATTGAAAAACAAAAGGCTAAATTTGAATATTAATATGCTGTAAGTAGGGGGTGGACCATTGCACAGGATGCAGTTTCTCAAAGGTATAGTTATGCAAAAGTGAATCCCCTTTATGTCACATAACATGCACATACGTGGTAAAGCCAGCGGCACTGAAGAGCCCACACTATCTCATGGGTTGCAGTTTCTCATGCTACTACGGTGTCACACATCAGGCAGAAAAAAGGAGTGATTATGTGCTCCCTCCTCTGTAACTCCCTCCTCTGTAACTCCCTTCTCTGGCTCCCTCCTCCCTCCTAGAACTGAAGCGGTAAGATTTTTTAGTTAAGCACGATAAAAAAAAGACAATACAAAAAATTTCTATTTGAACGTACTAGAAATATACATAACATTAGTAGGTTCAATTAGAAACTGTTACTGTTTTTTATTTATTTTATTTTATCGTGCTTAATTAAAAAATTGTGTTTAAAGTAAAAAAATAAACAAAATCAGGATAGACAGATAGATAGATAGATAGATAGACAGACAGACAGACAAGCAGACAGACAGACAGACCGGTATGTCTGTCTGGCAAAACATAAAACACGTTTTGTATGTACTTATACATGAAAGATCCTAGTATTTTTTTAACGAGTATATATATATATATATATATATATATATATATATATATACTATATATATATATATTATATATATAAAATATATATATATATATATATATATATATATATATATATATATATATATATATACTTTTTTTAGCTTGCTTTTTTTGCAATCATTGCCTCGTGAAAACAATCATTATTTGGCTTTTGATATATTATTACTTTTTTCAGTTCTAAACTGTTCTGAGGTGAATGTGTTTAGTTAGCTACGCCCCATTCAATTACGCAGCTGGTCTCCCATGCAATATGACTGGTATTTAATCCAACCTATGAAAATACGTAAAAGTTGGAAACGGTTTTCATTGGCTGATCTCTTCAGACCAGCAAAAATTATACTGGAGGGAGGAAGGAGCATGGCGGAGGGAGGAGAAAGTTTTAGAGGAGGGAGTTTCAGAGGAGGGAGCACATAATGACTCCTTTTTGCCTGATGTGTAAAATGTCCCAATATGGACACTGTATGCTACACCAGCACTGTACGTTCTGTGGTTACTGCAGTCCCTTTATGTACGTATTTTTTGGACCCAGGGGAAGCCTGTGGCAGACATGCATTCAGTGTGCGAGGCAAGCTCGCATACTTCAGCATAAACGATGGCTTCTCGTGCAAGATATATATTAGGGATGTGCTTTTGGTAAAATTTTATGAACGTTTAAACTCTTTGCAATGTCAGCATTTAAGCCATATCTACACACACACACACACTCACTCTTTATATTACATTCTGATACTGACAGCCCTGGTTAATATTTTCTAAGCAAATAAATACTAAGGTTTTAACATCGCAAAGATTAACTACAAAGTAATAAATAAATAAATAAAAAACATGTACACATCAAAGTATATATTTATGGTTGTAATTAAAAGTTGCTAGTGAAGATATTACTATATACATATTGAACACATTTTCGGATAGTATAATGTTTTTAGAATAGTGTGTTTCTTAAAGATTCATTTAACAACAAAAAAACAGGAACCTATTACGTTTTGGTATTTTTGTTTGTTATAAGTAACTTTGCCCAAAATTATATGGTGTAAAAAAAAAAAAGGAGACAAACATCACCCACTGTACAACGTGAAAGCGAGTTGTGCTCACAATTGAAAAAAGCTGGAAACACTTTCACGTCTAGAAAAGGTAATTACAAGGGCACTGTGACTGTTAAACCTGGACAAAGAAAATAAAACCGAATCAATATGGGTCAGAATAACGGACAAAAATTCAAAAGGCATAATAATAGAAGCATGCTATAGACCGCCAGATTCAGACGGTGAGCACAATGATCTGTTATACAATGACATTAGAAATGCGTGTAGCAAAGGAGAACCCATACTAATGGGGGATTTCAACTTCCCCCAAATAAAATGGGAAAACCCGGTGGGTAGCACGAAGGATGAAATAGAAATGGTGGAAATGACAAATGACTGCTTCCTAACACAATTTGTCAAGGCACCGACTAGAGGGGAGGCATGCCTTGATTTAGTCTTTTCAAATAACGAAGATAGAATAACTAAAACAGAGGTCAGAGAACCACTGGCAAACTCAGACCACAACATGGTCTCATTTGAAGTGTTTTTTAAAACCCCAAAAGTAAAGACTAAAGCTAAGGTTTACAATTTTAGAAAAGCAAACTATGAAGGTATGAAACAGAGACTAACAGAAGTAGATTGGAGTAAAATAGAGAAAACACCCACAGAAGGATGGTTGTTCTTCAAAAATGTAGTACTAAAGGTGCAAAACAATTATATCCCTAAAGTAGACAAATCTAAATGTAAAACTAAATTGCCAAAATGGTTTAATAGATCAATTAAAAAAAATATTCAGCGAAAAAAGGCACTTTATAGAGCATTAAAAAAGGACCAAAAAGAAAGTACGCAGAAAGAGTACACAGAACTGCAAACGCAAGTCAAAAAGGAAGTTAGAAAGGCCAAGAGAGAAATAGAAATGAACATTGCTAAGGGAGCTAAAACCAATTCCAAAATGTTTTTCCAATATTACAACAGCAAGCGAACATTCAAAGAGGAGATTAAATGTCTAAGAGATACAAATGGCAAAATCATAGATGAAGAAAAAAAAAATAGCAAATATATTAAATGATTACTTTTCACAAGTTTTTACAAAGGAAGATACTGACAACATGCCCCACATGTCATCCAGTTCCTATCCAGTTTTAAATAACTTTAGCATAACTGAGGCAGAAGTGTTAAAGGGACTAGGAGCTCTTAAAATAAACAAATCCCCTGGGCCGGATGAGATCCTCCCAGTAGTACTCAAAGAAATGAAAGAAGTTATTTACAAACCGCTAACCAAGATCATGCAGCAGTCTCTTGACACAGGGGTGGTACCGACAGACTGGAAAATTGCAAACGTAATATCGATCCACAAAAAGGGAAACAAAACTGAACCAGGTAACTACAGACCAGTAAGCCTGACTTCTATTATATGCAAACTTATGGAAACTATAATAAGATCCAAAATGGAAAATTACCTATATGGTAACAGGGTCCTGGGAGACAGTCAACATGGTTTTAGGAAAGGGAGATCGTGTCTAACTAACTTGCTTGATTTTTTTGAGGATGCAACATCAATAATGGATAATTGCAAAGCATATGACATGGTTTATTTAGATTTCCAGAAAGCTTTTGACAAAGTCCCGCACAAAAGATTAATTCTCAAACTGAACGCAGTTGGGATTCAAGGAAACACATGTACATGGATTAGGGAGTGGTTAACATGTAGAAAACAGAAAGTACTGATTAGAGGAAAAACCTCAGAATGGAGTGTGGTAACCAGTGGTGTACCACAGGGATCAGTATTAAGTCCTCTGCTATTCCTAATCTACATTAATGATTTAGATTCTGGTGTAGTAAGCAAACTTGTTAAATTTGCAGACGACACAAAAGTAGGAGGAGTGGCAAACACTGTTGCAGCAGCAAAAGTCATTCAAAATGATCTAGACAAGATTCAGAACTGGGCAGACACATGGCAAATGACATTTAATAGAGAAAAGTGTAAGGTACTGCACGCAGGAAATAAAAATGTACATTATAAATATCATATGGGAGATACTGAAATTGGAGAAGGAATCTATGAAAAAAAACCTAGAGTTTTTGTTGACTCAGAAATGTCTAATCTAGACAATGTGGGGAAGTTATAAAAAAGGCTAACAAGATGCTCAGATACATTGTGAAAAGTGTTGAATTTAAATCAAGGGAAGTAATGTTAAAACTGTACAATGCACTAGTAAGACCTCATCTTGAATATTGTGTGCAGTTCTGGTCACCTTGCTATAAAAAAGATATTGCTGCTCTAGAAAGAGTGCAAAGAAGAGCGAACAGAATTATTCCCGGCTTAAAAGGCATGTCATATGCAGACAGGCTAAAAGAATTGAATCTGTTCAGTCTTGAACAAAGAAGACTATGTGGCAACCTAATTCAAGTATTCAAAATTCTAAAAGGTATTGACAGTGTCGACCCAAGGGACTTTTTCAGCCTGAAAAAAGAAACAAGGACCAGGGGTCACAAATGGAGTTTAGACAAAGGGGCATTCAGAACAGAAAACAGGAGACACTTTTTTACACAGAGAATAGTGAGGGTCTGGAATCAACTCCCCAGTAATGTTGTTGAAGCTGACACCCTGGGATCCTTCAAGAAGCTGCTTGATGAGATTTTGGATCAATAAGCTACTAACAACCAAACGAGCAAGATGGGCCGAATGGCCTTCTCTCGTTTGTAAACTTTCTTATGTTCTTATGTTCTTATGATATTAAAAAGTCTGCCTCAGATTTAATAGTTTGCTGTCTTTGATAGCAGCGGTGGGATTTTTGAGATCTATTGTTGCTCGAGACGAGTACTTGAGCTTTACAATTTCCGAGTACTCGAATCAAACGCCTCTCCTCTATATACTGTATTAGTGTACATAAACCTCCCAAACATTGCCACAAGTCATATTTTAAATGCCAAACTAACACACAATCAAGTAATATATTAAATAATTAATATAATGTTCGCCTTCTTGTGCAGTTAATTCAGGGTTTGCCCCAGGCCAGGCGCGCTGCTTGGCAAAGTTGCTGTTGCTGCCCAGCTGCAAAAAACCTGATTCGCCCGTCTTGCTGAAGCTACTGTGCCTTTAACAATAAGGATTGATTGAGCTTCTAGCAGACTAGATCACTTGCGTGTTTTTGGGTGAAAAAAAATCTTGGAACCACATGACAGTATTACGTCTTGACACAACATTTAACCAATCAGAGAGTTGAAGGGGCGGGTTTTCTCACTTTGAGAGGCTAAAAAGTTTAAATGACTGCTAAAACAAATAACAGATTATTTTCAAATCAAAAATAATGACAATGAGCAGGATTTTTAAAATAAGCCATTGATCGGTGCAATCAACCGCCGAATACTATATTTGCAGCGGCTACTTTATTAAAAAACATATTAAGATTATTTTCAGGTATTACTGTTAAGTCCATTTTTTGTCGTATTATTGTACTGTAAGGTTATATAGAGTACATAATAGCTATATATATGCACTAAAAAAAGCGTATTCCTTTTGTTGTGATATCATAAAAAATATGTACCCAGGTGCTTGTGAGAGATATTGGGGGTTCATGTATAGAGGCTGTACGCCTTTAAGAAGAAAGGCGTGATGGGATATCAGCTGACACAATGCTTAAGTGCAGAGGGGCTGGATTATTACATTATTCTGGTTTCATGCAACAGTTATGATGGTGACCAAACGTGTGTGCGTACTGTTGTGTAAAAAAATAATTTGTTAAAATGAACAGCTGCATTCAAAAAATGTAGAACAGCAAAAAACAAAAATGGACGTGCATTAACAAAATGCCCTGAAAACTTAACATAAAGAAAACAATTTAAATGAAGCAATAAGCTTAATAATTAAGGTAAAAAGGAAGTGAAAAGGTTATCTTTCCCCAGTCAAATCTCAGGGTGGCTAAATAAACACGGTAATTTAGCATAATAAAAAAAAAAAAAAAAAACAGTAATGAAAAAGTAATTAATTAACTTTACATTAAATTGTAAAAAGAGATGCCTGGCCTACCTGTTTGAACTGTGTCTCAGAGGTCCTTACTTTAGTGCAGTAGTTCCAACATAGAAATAAAAACTGTACCAAACATAAACAGCCGTTCGGTCCAAAAGCTCACAGAACAATTTCAAGTGAAAAAATCCTTCCACCTATGGGAAGATTGGGGAATGGGGTTCACGAATCTGTGGTAATTGCAACTTTTTCTCCTTTCGAAAGTTTCGTATGAACAGCTGCAGCACGATTTTCTTTAAGTTTTTTCCAGCCTCGCTGTTATTGTTTTATGGGTCGGCACATAATTGGGATAATCTTACATTGATTTCAAACCTACAGCATTCATGATTCACATGCACTGTCCTCATAGGGGATAACGTGATCACGCCCAATGTTCAGCCAGATCTATACCAAATGTTGTTATGGATGTTTGCTTTGTATTGCCATCAGTAGCTCCATCCACAATAATTCTGAATGTTTTCATTTCAAATTAAAGCATTGAACTTGTGATTTTGTGGTATAGCAATTTTGTTTGACAGAATTATTTACATACCACGGTTTTCTCGTGCAGTTCCTCAAAATACTTCCAAACGTAGCTTCCTTTGCTTAAAGTTGCCATTTTAAATCTATGTAATAAATTTAATTTACAAACTCAGAAAAAACATTAAAAACACTAGTTATTAACGTTACTTAACCCCTCATTGATACCATACCACACCTACTACAGGCATAAAGACATTGTGCCAATGAAGCGCCAGATCAACTGAGAATAAAACCCGCCCCAGTGTCAATCTTTCTGTTGCACCAATTAGAAAAGCTACTTGGAGGCAATTGCCAAACCCCTTCATTTTTATAATATCCACCCTTACTGTGGCACTAGAGCAGTCTGATATGCGACAGACTACTGGTGATAAATTACTACTACATAAATAAAAATATACGTTTGGTGACATGTAGAGTAGTCCTTTGGGGTCCTATGTCGGACCAGAGCCGACACTATCAAAAAGACACGCACAGTAAAGTAAAGCACAGGTCTCTAGTCGTTTTTCGGAAAAAGACGAGAAAACCTTTCAATGGCCGAGTGAGACCGACAGGAGCCAAATGAAGCCAAAAAAAGGGCTGATAGCTAATAACACGGACATAAACAAAGGAGATAGCTACTTCTGCATCCAGTGCTCAAACAATATCACTGAATTTGCAGAGCTTTTTTGAGATGTTATAGTAATAAAATAATGACTTGGATTGCATTTTAGAGGAGTTTGGTGATAAAACGAATGATCAGGAGAGGATTTATAAGTATGCACGTCTATAAAGAGGTATGTGAAAAATACATCCAACAAGGGGTGGGGCTTGGCTGGAGATGCAGTACTTTTGCAATTCAGTGCCTTTTAAAACTGTTTTACTCCGAAAAAAAAAAAATGTAAACAGTGCGTGTAAAATAAACAGCCTGTGTGAAAATAAACTGGACCTGACGCGCCTGACAAGAGCTGAATAAATGGACCGCTAAGGGTTAGAGCTGAGCGACTACGTTTAATTTTCCATCCCTATATATAATATATATATATATATATATATATATATATATTATATATATATATATATATATATATATATAGAATAGGTATAAAATGCATTTTAAAATAGTCTTAGTTTTTTTTTTTTTATCTACACATCCTACACCACAATTTCTAAGTGAAAAATATATTCTAGAAATGTGTAGAAAATTAATTAAAAATAAAAACTGAAATAGCTTGGTTGGATAAGTGTCCACCTCCCTTGTAATAGCAATCCTAAATTATAAAAAAATATCAAAGGCCTTGAATATCCCTTGTACCACAGTCAAGACGATTATTAAGAAGTGGAAGGTGTATGGCACCACCAAGACCCTGCCTAGATCAGGCCATCCCTCCAAACTGGATGACCGAGCAAGGAGGAGACTGATCAGAGACGCTAACAAGAGGCCAATGGCAACTTTACAAGAGTTACAGGCTTTTATGTCCAAGACTGGTCAAAGTGTCCATGTGACAACAACATCCTAAGCACTCCACAAATCTGACCTGTATGGTAGGGTGGCAAGAAGGAAGCCATTACGCAAGAAAGCCCACCTTGACTCCTGTTTGAAGTATGCAAAAAAACACTCAGGTGATTCTGGAGCCATGTGGCAAAATGTTTTGTCAAGTAACGAAACTAAAATGGAACTTTTTGGCCTAAATGCAAAGCGTTATATTTGGCGCAAACCCAACACAGCGCATAACCCAAAGAACACCATCCCTACTGTGAAGCATGTTGGTGGCAGCATCATGTTATCGGGATGTTTCTCATCGGCAGGGACTGGGGCACTTGTCTGGAGAAGGGAAAATTAATGGAGCAAAGTACAGACAAGTCCTTGAAGAAAACCTGCTCCTCTCTGCAAGAAAGCTGAAACTGGGACAGAAGTTTACCTTTCAGCATGACAACGACCCAAAGCACACAGCCAAAGCTACACTGGAGTGGCTAAGGAACAAAAAGGTAAATGTCCCTGAGTGGCCCAGTCAGTGCCCCGACCTAAATCCAATCGAAATTTTGCAGGATGACTTGAAGAACACTCCCCAAGGAACCTGACAGAGCTTGAACAGTTTTGTAAAGAAGAATGGTCAAATATTGCCAAATCTAGGTGTGCAAAACTGGTAGAGACCTATCCCAACAGACTCACAACTGTAATTGCTGCCAAAGGTGCTTCCACCAAGTATTAATTCAGGGGGTGGAGACTTATCCAATTATGATCTTTCAGTTTTGTATTTTTAATATATAATCTTTTTCTCAATAAAAAACGTTGTTCCCCTTAACAGAGAGGAGTGTGGTGTGTAGATAAGTGGGAAAAAAAATCCTCATTTAAATGTATGAAACTGTGAGGCACTGACAAACAAAATGTGAAAAAAAGTTCAAGGGGGTGTAGACTTTTATAGGCACTGTATACACACACATTTTTATATATATATATATATATATATATATATATATATATATATATATATATATATATATATATATATATATATGTGTGTGTGTATGTATATATATATATATATATATATATATATATATATATATATATATATATATATATATAGTGTAAATGTCAAGCTTCTTAAGAAACAACATATTCTAACATAATCCTAATCAATATTGAAAAAAGGCACACTTTCTGTAAACTATGCAGGAATGGTAAGCACGAGAGATCACAAAACACCAAAAAGCCATTGACGTTCAGAAAACCAAAGCTTCAATTAATAATATCTTTCGTTGCCAAAGGAAAAACAAAGATCAAGAAACTTACGTATGCAGAGACCTTTAATATATATCGTCCACGCCCAAATAATTTAATTAAACATGCAAAACAATGACCACTAGCAAACTACAGCCCATCGACTGTCAGTAATTTACACAATAAATGACTACACACGTAAACTGGAAAACATCAGCAAGAACAAGGTAAGAATTCAAGATTTTGAACAAGCTAAGGTACCAACATCATGTACAACTGACCCAACTTTTCATCCTCTTTACACCTTCCTATGACTCATTTCCCAAGCCAAAAAACAAAAAGTGATAGTGAAGTTTATTTGTATAGGTTGTGGTGCCTACCTAGGGAGATAATTGATTGACTGACCAACCATTTGTGAAAAAGCCATTTGATGCATTATCATGCTAGCCAATCAGTCAATTTCAGACACAAATGAAAGTCTTTATCAACATCTTTATCAGGTCTTCGATGACAGAGACAGGTGTATTTAAAAGGTGCTGTAAACAGGGAAGATTTTTTTTTTTTTTTAAGGAAAACCATGAATTTAGTTTTTAAAACCCAACTAAGGTTTGGTAGTTTTAAATGTGTCATCGTAACAAAGTAGTCCCATGCAAGTTCATAACCCCTCAGCTCCAAGCTAGTGCCAGTGGAAGCACATACTGTTACTTTTTCCTTTAGATTAATCCTCAGAGAATGCAAAGTTGAAAAACAGCCAGTTTGGATAGAACTATGTGGCAGTTTAGCCTCATCAAAGTGGCCATAAGCAGTGCTTGAATGTATGACAAATGCAACTTCAAAAATCTGCCAAAAATACAAAATCCCCAGATACCATAATATTTTGCTTGATGCTTGTAGATCTCATCAACATCTATTCAAACATATCTCTTTTTGAGCCCCCCACGCAAGTTATTATAGCCTAAACATGGTACAAATAGCAAAAATTTGAATTTCAAGGGGGTTTAATGCCTAGCGGGGGGACTTGAACCAAATGTTTTTCACAGAATTTGGAAGACTGGTACCTATCGTCTGGCAATTTGCCAAAAGTTACCAGGGTGTTTCTAGTATTTTTTCTGAAAAGCCTTGTTCAATACGAGTAGAACGAGGTGCTACACATGAAAGCAGCACCTGGTCAAGGTTCCTTTCTCATTTTAGGTTGACCTTTGCAAGGTCAAAGGTCGAAGGGGGAATTTTTTAATTTTTAAAAAAATAATGGCTATCATTTCTGAATTCAGCCTGTCTGAAACCCCCCCAGTTGAATTTTTCGATGAAAATCTGAGATGGACGGGCAACGAAATGTCCCTTTTCTGGTTGAGTTGGCGTGGAATGACCCAAAGTATTCTACAGGAAGGCCTGAAAGTCATACAAATAGTGAAAGACGTTTCTATTACAATTTTAGCATCAACATTGCTTTAGATCAGTGGTCCTCAAAGTAATTTTGGCATGGGCATAAATTGATCTTTCTTGGCTGTTTGTGGGCATGCTGACAATTGCAATGTGTGTGTGTGTGTGTGTGTGTGTGTGTGTGTATATATATATATATATATATATATATATATATATATATATATAACCATTTTTTAGTGGGAGTTATTCTTGGCTTACTCTAATAAAGCCAAGTCTCAAGCAGTAATTGTGCATGCTGCGCTTATATTTTACATATATGTTATGTTATATATGTTTATGTTACATAAAACATGCAATGCAAATATTTTTAAGTAGCATGTTTACACAGATAACCATGAATAAGCTAAAATAAAAGGATAGATAGCGTCTTGCTTTGTTTCAATTTGACAAATTTGTCAACACTACTCTATTTTAAAGATCGCTCATCTCCAGTACAAATATTCAGAGAAAGTAGATTCGTAACTAAATATACTACAGTGTTTCCCTTGTCTGGTGAAATAAAAAAAAAATATATAGAGATAGAAAATTAAATTCTATATACTGAATTATTTTATTTATTTATATATTATTTTTCTCAATAACAGTCGGCATAATTCAGTGCTTACCCTGCATATTAATACCCTGCCTCTGCTCACAAATGATTGGACAACTGTCAGATCTTTCATTTTCCCACTGGCTACTCACTCGCCTTCAGTTTTCATGCAGAATACCGTGAACGGCCTCTGCTTGCTTATGATTGGACAGCTGCGTAAAACTTGGCAGATATTTGACTCTCCTATTGGTTAAACTTACTGTCAGTATCTGTAACTGAAACAGACACAGTTTATGTCCCACCAAGCTAACTTATGATTGGGCTACCGCACAGACAATACAGATATTCAATTGGTTGATCGTATCGCAGACGGCCCTGCAGGAAAAAAAAATTAAAAATCGAGTATGTACAAGCATAGCATAAGGGAATAGCACTGTCAACAGACTGCTGTGGCGCTTTTGTTGGAAAAAGTGTTTAAAGCTTTCTTTATTTTCCCACGCTACGACCCACCAGAAATGTGTTCACGACCCATAATTTAAGAACAACTGTCGCGGGCCGATGGCTTGGCTTCATGGGCATGAATTTGCCCGCGGGCACCACTTTAAGGACCACTGCTTTAGATATTCAAATTGAATGATAACATGTGTTTATATACAGCAATAGTGTTTTCATTTAAAATAGAAGACAATCGCATGGTACTGACAATGATATTAATGATCAGCCACATGTGCAGTGTAATGGATAACGTTGCAATATCACGTTGTTATGTATTTTGGCTTTTTTTATGATGGATTTGGATTTTTTTCTTGTTATAAAGTAGATGTCATAGCTCGTCCTTTGATGATGAGGTCAATGTGCAGTACCAAACTCAGCTTTTAGATTTGTTGTGTGATGGAAGTAACAACGGCAACTGTCTATACTTTGCTGTTCTGCAAAATCAACTACAGTGAACCTGTTTAAAAAGTATTGGCTGCTGCCAAATCAGCCACCTACAACTACAGTACAATCAGAACCACAGGGGCAAAGACAGAATTTGATTGTGAAGCATCTCATGGTTGTTTTTGTGTTTTGATATTTCTTTCCTTTGTAAAAGCAATTAGAAGGAGAAGTGTATCACAGTATATCATTCTACCAAGTAATAAAGTGGAATGGTTGTATGCCTTTGTCTTATGTAGTTAGTCGTTTCAATTCAGGACACTAACATTTCAGTTAACAAAAGCGCCCTTATTTTGAAAACTCAATGTTGACAGGTATGGCTGCGGCTGGTAAGATTAAACAGATGAAAAACTCGGTTTGTGTTGATTCTAGACTTTTACGATTTGACTGGCAAAAGACAACGTTGGTTTATTGGCGTTGACAAATAACACTTTTTTCAGCTTTTTTGCTGCAATATTTTCTAATAAAAGTAGCATCTAATTTTGAAAACCCTGAATAAGTGGGTCTGTATTTCTTTCCATTTTTCATGTGTTGTTATGGGGATGTCAAACACAAGGCCTAGGGGTCAACCCAGGCCCCCAATAGTGTTACCTGGCCCCCCAAAGGGTGGTTCAATATACCAGATCAGCAAAAGCTTTCGTCAGCCAATCTGCTCCATGCCCATGTATTTTCTATCAAATACGATATCAGGACCATATTGTGTACTATACCAGATTTCTTAAAAAAAAAAAAAAAAAAAAACACACAACTGGGGGAATATTTTGAAAAATATATCAACATGTGTGGCACATATAATGTGTTGTAATACTATACATTTCTTTAATCAGTACATTGTGAAAAGCAAGGGTAAGTAATTCATAATTTGTTAAGTTGTTCTGTATATTTGTAATGGTTATCTTCTCTATACATTTGAGGTTGCACTAGGTTTTCATGATAAGTTATAAAAAAGATACACAATACATAATATATGTTGCAACATACAGGTTTTTACTTTGATTAATCTATATTTCTTTTAAACTACTCTAATGTCATTTTTACACCTAAATGATATGCATATTAGATATTTGTCACTAGACTGTAGTAACTGCAATGCACATTGTACTTTAACCAATATATTTTAGCTTTTAGTCTTATTACATATAATATCACATTTTCATGTGACAACATTTTTAAAGCACCTACGATTTCACTTAGTAACCACTGGTATCATATTTAACTGTTGTCCTGCACAGCCGAGCTTTATGCAAATACTGTTCAGATTCTATATATGGTTTATACAAAATAATTGCATAGCAATTATTATGTGTTTAAAAAATAATGCATCACATTCCCCAATAAGTTAGTCTTGTGCCTTACACATGCCTAATTGTGCAAGTTGATCCATACAATAAAACCATATCCAATACGTTTAACACATAAGGGTATACACTGTTGTAAAGATCCCTATTAATGTATCAAATCATTTTGCAGTCTACTGCTGTGTCCTGTTCATATTTTCCTCTTCTTGTGCAGCACCTCAGATACCAATCCATCACCATTCACACACAAACAAAAGAATAATGCCATGAACCCACAGATCACTGCGATATGTATAAGCGACAAACGATTCACCTTTTAAGTATTTAAATACTAATGGTGGGAATATCCAGCCAAGCATTGATTTATTTGAAAATTAAAACTATTTATCATTATGAAAATTACACGTCGTGTTGCTCAACTAATAATGTACATTTTAATATTTCGAATAAAAATGTAACAAATTATTTGCCGCACCCATAATTTATGTGAAAAAACACTAACAAGAGAATGTTCACACTGGGTTCGATGAGCCTCAATAATGCGTGTTATTGTCTAGCGTCAAATACAGCCACAAAGGAATAGAATGTATCACCAAGAATGCTCATGTTTTGGTTAAAAATGCCAGCCGTCGCTTTTTTTTTCTGTGTATTATTATGTTATTATTTTTATAACAATATTATTTAAATCACTTACCCCATCTCAAAAGAGGTTAATGGACCTGCAGCAGTAAGCTCCTTCAAATCCTGCCATTGAAACCAGAAGGGCAGATATATTGTTTGTTTCCAAAAAGATGTTCTTGCATGAAAAATACCCCTTTTCGTTATGCTATTTATTCCCAGTAGTTTATAGAGGGCTAAAATATTTTCCAGAAAGATGCAGTGTGGTGATGCAGTCAATGCATTACATCTTCTCCTCGGAGGGGGAAAACATCGGACAAATAAGAAGCTCTTCTGTATTCAGATGTTCCACCTTCGTTAAAACACTCGTCCTTTCCTAGGCATACTGAAAATTAAGACTAACCAATAATAATGTCAACAATGTTGTGCTTATAGGTATCCATTTAAAGAGCAGAAAATCTTTGCTTACAGAGATCTCGGTGAAAATAAACCATTTGCGAAGGAAGCTCTGATGGAAAATGCTTGGGAAAAAGGGGAGACAAACAGGGGTAGAGCGAAAACCAGGAACTGGATTTTTCACTGGGTGTAGAATAATAAGGCTTCATCTAGCAGCAAAGGTGAATTCAAATGTAAAACCTCACGTGCTTCATGCTGTTTTGTTTATTTTTTTGTTGGTCTGTTTTTTCGGTTTTTGAAAATGTGCTTGTTTTGAATGTTACCAAATTTAGTTTTCTGATATCACTACTATAGGAATTATATTGTACACTTAGTCTAGAATAATGTACAATTGTATTTTACTAAACTGATCAATTACATATTACATACTTTAATACAGGTATACTATAACGTTATATATACCTACTATAGTAGATTAAAGTTACAATCTATAGTATATGCATGAATGGTAATAGAATACACTAGTGTTCACTATAATTAGGGGTTCTGATTTTTGGTTTTAGACGATAAAAACTGCTAAAACACCCCCGATTACAAAAAAATTAAATCGGTGGATAGCCAAAAAACACCAGAAAAACTGTGGAACTGTGGTTACTCAATTCATGTTGACCACCTCTTTCCCATAAAACAAACAAAAAAAAACTACGTTTCCCAGTGCTGCTGGGCAATGTCCCTCCTTCAAACCAGAGGAGGCCATTTGGCCCATTTTGTTTGTTTGGTTGTTAGTAGCTTAATGAGCCCAGAATCTCATCAAGCAGCTTCTTGAAGGATCCCAGGGTGTCAGCTTCAACAACATTACTGGGAAGTTGGTTCCAGATTCCCACATTTTCTGTGTAAAAAAGTGCCTCCTATTTTCTGTTCTGAATGCCCCTTTGTCTAATCTCCATTTGTGACCCCCTAGTCCTTGTTTCTTTTTTCAGGTTGAAAAAGTACCTTGAGTCCACATTGTCAATACCTTTTAGAATTTTGAATACTTAAATCAGATCGCTGCGTAGTCTTCTTTTTTCAAGACTGAATAGAATCAATTCTTTAAGCCTGTCCGCATATGACATGCCTTTTAAACCCGGAATAATTCTGGTCACTCTTCTTTGCACTCTTTCTAGAGCAGCAATATACATTTTGTAGTGAGCTGAACACAATATTCTAGATGAGGTCTTACTAATGCATTGTAAAGTTTTAACATGACTTCCCTTGATTTAAATTAAACTTCTCACTATATATCCAAGCATGTTTTGGCCTTTTTTATAGTTTCCCCACATTATCTAGGTGAAGACATTTCTGAGTCAACATAAACTCCTAGTATCTCCCATATGGTTATTTATAATTGATTTGTTCTGAAGACTGTAAACCTGCCCCAACTACTGAGTGGCAACACACTCCTACATTTCGATCGGAGACTGCGCTTGCGAGATTTAAAACAAGATTACAATAGGACTGAAGGCTTGTTCATGGGATTTAAAGCTGAATAACAATTAAGACAGGGAGGATTTGAAACAAAATTACAAATTGTGGCGAAATGTAAAAAAATGCCTACCACAAAAACCCCAGAAGAATGTGCCTGTAATCATAATGATTTCGTTGTAGAAGAAAAAATTCAGACAGAGCAAACTAATCTGTTATACAATTACATTAGAAATGCATGTAGCAAAGGAGAAGCCATACTAGATGGGGGATTTCAACTTCCCTCAAATAAAATGAGAAAATCAAGTGGGGAGTACGACAGCAGAAAATTCAAATGGTAGAAAATGACAAATGACTGCTTCCTAACACAATCTGTCAATGCACCGACTAGAGGGGAGGCATGGTTTGATTTAGTCTTTTCAAATAACGAAGACAGAATAACTAAAACCACTGGCAAATACAAATTACAACATGGTCTCATCTGAAGTGCTTTTTAAAACACTAAAAGTAACGACTATAAGATATAATTTTAAAAAGGCAAATTATGAAGGAATGATAGAGACTAACAGAAACGGAATGGAGTATGTGTATTGGAGCGACCCCAGGTGAAGCAGCCAACCGCGGGCCAACACTGGGTCGATGGACAAAATTACGTTGGGCCAACGTTAGCATACTACCGGGGTTGTATGCACAGTATATGTTTGCAACATTACAACATGAATGATGTTGCCCAAAGCTACAATGTGTTGAATTTGAGAAAGAAAGAAAAAAGAAACAACTAGCTTTGCATTCAACAGTGTTTATTAAGGGTATTTGTGCTCAAATATCTGTCTAGAATGAAAAAAAATGGCTCAAACAATCTCTCAATCTTCTCACTGTCACTGGCAGCATTAGCAGCACTTGCAGGCTCTGCATCTGTAAATAATAAGAGAATTAATTAAGTAATAAGACCCTCTACATTGGGCATTACCAGGCATTACACAGCCTACCTCTATAAAGCGCTTTGTGATGGTGGTCCGCTATGAAAGGCATTATATAAAAATAAAGATATTATTATTTTATTATTATGGACTGTTTGACCAAAGATAAAGTAAAGGGATTACATACAAACAGCACATAAAGGCCAATGTAGAGGGTTTTGCTTTTGGCTTCAAAGTTACAGCTCAATTATAATTTTTATTTTAACTTGTACATGTCTTATAAAAGTGTATGAAATGTTTTTAAAACAATGGACATATACAATTATATGGCAAAGAAAAAGCAAAGTGTTAAAGCAATACTTATATGAACAGTACATTACGTTAAATAAAGGGAACTTATTGAATCATTTTAAATTAATTTAACAATAAAATACAAATATAATTCATGGAAGCATCATATATTTACCCCTTTTCCTTTCTGACATGCTCTTCCATCCCCCACCCCTGTCTCCACTGTACTTCAGCCAGCTCCTCATGCTGGCCTCTGTGTCTGCCTCCGTTGTACTTATGTACAACTGTTCAAATGCCAGCAGCACAATTTACCTTTGATTACTCTCGCCAAAGCAAGGACAGAAAAGGGGCTCTTGTTTCCCCGCCCCAGCCAGTTGAATCCTCTAGCCAGATTGTTGGTCATGACTCATCATGCGCCTGATGGTGACATCGGCTGTGTTGCCACCAAGATTACAAATGTGTGTGATCTAGAATGAGATGTAAATTTAGGCAAATGTATATCTAAAAATCTGAGAAAAAGCTAAAGATATAATTCAATAAGGAAAGAAGCTTTTAACATCTGTATTGCATTTTTTTCCCCCAAAACTATTCAATGACAGTGTATTGGTTATTATAATCTGAAAAGAAAAGGACTTTGTTAACAGTCGTACAACTGTCACATACCAGTGCCTTTTCTGTAGCGTTGGTCCATTAACGTCCTCTCCACTCTCTCAATGTCCTCCTTGGTGGCAAGTGAAAATCGGAATTCATTCAGGCGCAGGCTGCCGTTTGAGAAGTGCCTGAAGCATCAGGGTGTTTTGCTTCCCCTGGCTCTTGATTTCTTCTAAAATGGTGAAGATCACCCTATCCCTGTCTATTTAATAGAACAAAAACTGCACATATAATCTTCTGTCTTTAACTGCCCCCATTGGTCATTAAAGAGAACCATTATATGTAATGCACACATGTGCACATAGGAAAATAACTTTTTACAGACAGATACTGCAGTTGTAAGAATACTGTAACCTTTTCATGATTCATTGCAATAATTAAACGTACAATTAAATATGTACCTGATAGAGGCACATAGCTGCTCCTGTCACTGTCTCTGTTCCCAGTGTTATTGCTGCTGGTGTTGTTGTTGTAGTTTCTGTCATCACTGCTGATATTTCCATCCTCACTGTTGCTGCTGTTGCTGCTGCTGGGTGATGCTACTGTTGTTGGAAACAAAGGTGGAGTTGGCAAGAGTGGCATCCTTTGTGATGATCCCACATTCTTGCTTACAGAAAAATCTTCTTCATCTTATAGAAATGACAGAGGGTCTGTTTGAAAATTGGAACATGTTACTCATGGGCATCTGTGAAATGCTATAAACGATGTTTTATTACTGGTCATAACATTGGTTTATGTTTAGGTTATGCATAACATTGATTTATTGGTTAGCTAATTAATGCGTTATTTATTTTTCTCTCTCTATTTAATATTTGTTATTTTAATGTTTTTTGTAGCTGGATGGATCAATTGAAGTGTTTGTCACTTACTTTCGCCTACGTGTTTGTTCATCATCTGTGTTGTTCAGATCGTATGTTTCTGTTGCCTTTCTCAGTTTCTTGCGCGCCTTATCATATGTCGCTGTAACAGAACAAAAATTAACATGTCTTACGTTTATGAAAGTGAAGCAAATAATTTATTAAGCATGATAACATCTGTTTGTTAAATTAAACACACAGTCCAAAATTGGACTGACACATCCAACGTGTGTGACCACTGTATTTCAATAGGTGTGTCCACACTGCAGTGAAGCCACAGCATATCTGTTGAGGCTCCATTGCCGACCTCATCAGCGCTGTACATTGTAGCCAATCACAATGAAGCATCAAGTGTGGGGCGGTGAAACCGGGTTGTCAATCTATTGTGTTGGTAAGAAGCAGTATAGTAAAACCCTTAGATACAGCGTCTACAACAATGATTCACCACTTGCAATCAGCATCAATCAGTCTTGTATTTTCTCTTCGCCATATTCGTCTCTGTAAGTCGCCTTGGATAAGCGTCTGCTAAATAAATAATAAAAAATATAGAGGCAAAAAGACAAGTTATTCTGAAAACAGTGACTCACTAACCTGTGTGCTTTTATTTGCGTAATTAAAGTTAACACCTGGTGAAAAAATATTTTTAAGAAATGTATTCTGGATTCTAAATCTGCTCGATTCATTGTTTTCAGACTGCCTAGATAATTGTTTGGCACATTTCCGTATTGAACGAATTTAAAAAAAAAAAAAAAAAAAAAAAAAAAAAAAGGAGAAAGTTTTCCACTGACTTATATAAATTACCGAAATAAGCTTAATATAGTATATCTATAAGATAATATATATGGATCCTATATATATATATATATATATATATATATATATATATATATAATATATATGTGTGTGTGTGTGTGTGTGTGTGTGTGTATTTATTTGATATTTAATAAGAAATATGACACTTGGAATTGTTGTAGACACTGTACATTTCATTTCAAAGGGGTCCTGGCAAGTAACAGAATAAAAATATACATTTAGAAATACTGGAAAAAAATATGAAAATATGATTCACTGTTAATTTAATAGAGTTAAGTAAACACATTGTACATTTACTTAATTTAAAACACAGTTTTGACACTAATTTTAGCAAACATCATTCTTTCATTGTAAGAACCATATAAAAAATATCTTTGTGGTTTGTTATCTTTTACAAGGTACATAGATAGGTACATAAAATAATGGTTACTGTACCTGTCTCATGAAGCACCTGTACTTCGTGTTTGGCCCTTGTCTCGGTGGGTGTCTTCTGAAGCTCCACTGCTTTTCAAACTCTTACAGTATTTTTATGACGGCCACAGGCAAAAAAGTTTATCCCCACTCAACAAAACTGATGGTACAACTTCCACCTCCTCAGTTTTCTTGAATACCTCCACTGCATACATTGTTATTCTAAAAAAATATACATGGCATTGGAGTGAAATAAACTTGAAATAGCCACCAAAAAAACAGAAATATATTACTGTAAATGTCCTAACAACAAAATGTACAACCAAGCTGATTTTGCTAAATAAGAGTTTATAGTGATAAATCATCAATATCTACAGTACATACTGAGTAGATCTCAAATGGAATTAAAACTGAATAAATTAGGATATTGTGCACCAATTATTACATTATCTGTAAGGAATGATTTAATGGAAATGACACAAACCCATCATTGTAAGGCAAAAGAACAAAATTGGCAGAAATATTAGGCACTGGTAACAATGTCACAATTCTTGCTTCTAACGTGGCACCTTTTTTATCGCTTCGCTCCACTTTATCGCTCCATTTGCTCTTTGTATGACTTGAAGTGACTGAGAGACATGCACACACAAGCAAGAATTGTGTGAATCTTGGGCCCCAGCACCTTTCTAATTGTGCCATTTGCTTGATGCTTGACAAGATTGGTCTAATTGCTTCTCCTAACTTGGACTTTTGTGTTTGATATCACCCTTTTACATGGCTGTTAAGTTTTTCTGACTTGTTTTTTTACATTGAAAATGTTTTTGTTATAGATATCACTTCTATTTTTACTTGATCAAGTAATGAATAAAGTGAGGGAAAGCTATTCGAGAATGTGTACGGTAAATAGACAGACGGACAAGACAAGAGAACATAAGAACATAAGAAAGTTTACAAACGAGAGGAGGCCATTCGGCCCATCTTGCTCGTTTGGTTGTTAGTAGCTTATTGATCCCAAAATCTCATCAAGCAGCTTCTTGAAGGATCCCAGGGTGTCAGCTTCAACAACATTAAAGAGAGTAATAAGTAGAGTAATAATAGAAAAGAGAAAAGATTTGAAAGTAAAATAATTGTAGAAGGGACTTTTGGACAGTATTGAAAGTTTAAACATTGTATTGTTTTAGTTTCAAATGTACATCCATGAGTGGTGAAAACAATATGTCTGTTTTGATAGGTATTGATATATTGGTATTTACGTAGGTACAAAAAACTACACAGTTATGAATGGTTAAAAAGGTACATATGCATGTGTGGCAGAGCAGAGCTCTGCCCTTTATAAATTGGCAGTTATGGGCTTAAATTCACCTGCCTGGGTTTATTGTGTTCAGGTGGCTGGGGTTGATTTAAGTAATTCATGATCAATCAGCACCCAGCCACCTGACATAAAAGGAGACCTCAGCTTCCTATTAGGAGAGGAGGGAGCTGAGAAAGCAAGCTGGTGTTTGGGGTTGCTGTTTTTTTGGTTTACTTTTTTGTGTTTTTTTGTATTTTCTGATCCAGTGAAGGCATCGCCCAGCCTGGAAGACTATTTTTGTAAGTCTTCTTCTGTGTCTTTCTATTTGTGTTTAAATACCTTTGTTTTGGCCCTTGTGCTCTTTTATTTTGTGTTTATTTATAATAAAACTATTATTTTTTTGAACTGCAGTCTGTCTCTGGGCCTCTATCCACTCGCCAGCCTGTCACACTTGGTGTGAGAAGTGGGATATTACGCCTCCAGGAGGCTCAGAGCAGGGTTGCAGGGTTTTTCTTTCTTTTTTTTTTTGAATTTTTGGGACAATTTTTTTTTTTTTAAAAGATAAATAAATAAAAAAAATTAAAAAAAAAAAAATAAATGGGAAAGAGCAGAAAATGGCAACAGAAACCGCAACAGCAGGAAGGAGGAGGTCGTGGATGACAGCTGGGAGGTTTTTTTGAAGAGCCTCACGGCTGAGTTGTGCCCAGGCTGTGGGGCGTATGGACACACGGTGGCTATCTGCCCCACACTGTATGAGGAGAAGGAGGAGGAGACGCCTTCCCGCGAGCCAGAGAGGGAGGAGCCGCCGTCCTGCGAGCCAGAGAGGGAGGAGCCGCCGTCCCGCGAGCCAGAGAGGGAGGAGCCGCTGTCCCCAGAGCCAGAAATGGAGGAGCCGCCGCTCCCAGAGCCCAGAGGGGAGGAGCCATGGACCAGGGAGCCAGCAGGGGAGAAGGCTGATGCTCTACAGCAGCCTCTACATATGCTGCTGAGAGGAGCCCAGCAGAGGCGCACCCAATCGTTACGGCAAGTACCAGCCCTGCCTCAGAGGCCACTAGAATGGCCACAGCCCCCACCGCCGGTGGTGGGGAGGCTGCAGCCGGAGGAGCTGGAACTGCCTTCACCGGCCGACAGTGAGGAGGAAGTCTGGCCTCTGCCTCCCTGGCCAGAGGTTCCTGCACTGTTGGCCACGCCTGCACCGCCCAGGGATGCCACATTTGCATTATTTGGCCATGGTTTGACTTGAATGAGTGTATCATTAGCATGCACCCATTTTCCAGTAGCACCCACAGCAAGAAGAGACAAATCTAAATGTAAAACTAAATGGCCAAAATGGTTTAATAGATCAATTAAAAAAAATATTCAGCGAAAAAAGGCACTTTACAGAGCATTAAAAAAGGACCAAAAAGAAAGTACACAGAAAGAGTACACGGAACTGCAAACACAAGTCAAAAAGGAAGTTAGAAAGGCCAAGAGAGAAATAGAAATGAACATTGCTAAGGGGGCTAAAACCAATTCCAAAATGTTTTTCCGATATTACAACAGCAAGAGAACATTCAAAGAGGAGGTTAAATGTTTAAGAGTTACAAATGGCAAAATCGTAGATGAAGAAAAAAAATAGCAAATATATTAAATGATTACTTTTCACAAGTTTTTACAAAGGAAGATACTGACAACATGCCCCACATGTCATCCAGTTCCTATCCAGTTTTAAATAACTTTAGCATAACTGAGGCAGAAGTGTTAAAGGGACTAGGAGCTCTTAAAATAAACAAATCCCCTGGGCTGGATGAGATCCTCCCAATAGTACTCAAAGAAATGAAAGATGTTATTTACAAACTGCTAACCAAGATCATGCAGCAGTCGCTTGACACAGGACTGGAAAATTGCAAACGTAATACCGATCCACAAAAAGGGAAACAAAACTGAACCAGGTAACTACAGACCAGTAAGCCTGACTTCTATTATATGCAAACTTATGGAAACTATAATAAGATCCAAAATGGAAAATTACCAATATGGTAACAGGGTCCTGGGAGACAGTCAACATGGTTTTAGGAAAGGGAGATCGTGTCTAACTAACTTGCTTGATTTTTTTGAGGATGCAACATCGATAATGGATAATTGCAAAGCATAGGACATGGTTTATTTAGATTTCCAGAAAGCTTTTGACAAAGTCCCGCACAAAAGATTAATTCTCAAACTGAACGCAGTTGGGGTTCAAGGAAACGCATGTACATGGATTAGGGAGTGGTTAACATGTAGAAAACAGAAAGTACTGATTAGAGGAAAAACCTCAGAATGGAGTGTGGTAACCAGTGGTGTACCACAGGGATCAGTATTAGGTCCTCTGCTATTTCTAATCTACATTAATGATTTAGATTCTGGTATAGTAAGCAAACTTGTTAAATTTGCAGACGACACAAAAATAGGAGGAGTGGCAAACACTGTTGCAGCAGCAAAGGTCATTCAAAATGATCTAGACAAGATTCAAAACTGGGCAGACACATGGCAAATGGCATTTAATAGAGAAAAGTGTAAGGTACTGCACGCAGGAAATAAAAATGTACATTATAAATATCACATGGGAGATACTGAAATTGGAGAAGGAATCTATGAAAAAGACCTAGGAGTTTTTGTTGACTCAGAAATATCTTCATCTAGGCAATGTGGGGAAGCTATAAAAAAGGCTAACAAGATGCTTGGATACATTATGAAAAGTGTTGAATTTAAATAAAGGGAAGTAATGTTAAAACTGTACAATGCACTAGTAAGACCTCATCTTGAATATTGTGTTCACTTCTGGTCACCTCGCTATAAAAAAGATATTGCTGCTCTAGAAAGAGTGCAAAGAAGAGCGACCAGAATTATTCCGGGCTTAAAAGGCATGTCATATGCAGACAGGCTAAAAGAATTGAATCGTTCAGTCTTGAACAAAGAAGACTACGCAGTGACCTAATTCAATCAAAAATCTAAAAGGTATTGACAGTGTCGACCCAAGGGACTTTTTTGACCTGAAAAAAGAAACAAGGACCAGTGGTCACAAATGGAGATTAGACAAAGGGGCATTCAGAACAGAAAATAGGAGGCACTTTTTTACACAGAGAATTGTGAGCGTCTGGAACCAACTCCCCAGTAATGTTGTTGAAGCTGACACCCTGGGATCCTTCAAGAAGCTGCTTGATGAGATTCTGGGATCAATAGCTACTAACAACCAAGTGAGCAAGATGGGCCGAATGGCTTCCTCTCGTTTGTAAACTTTCTCATGTTCTTAAAGTGTCCAGAAGTAACACCCTGTCCTTGGTGTATGATAATGAAAGATAACTGGTCATTCCTGTTGTCCACAGTATTTTTGCTCTTCTGCACAGCAGTAAACTTGGTATTGTGTCACTTTGTAATGGTCCTGTCTGGTTTGCACTGCAATTATTCTTCCTGCTGACTGAATAAGTTCACGTTTCATGATTGGAAAAGTGTCGCATTGCCTACATTTGCTACAAAGAATCGTTGCCCATTTGTCATTTCTATAAACGAGTTCTTCCAAACACATGGAATCTGTACCAGCAGGTACATGTAGAGGGTAAACATGCAACACCTATCAGTTTGATGAGCAGTAGTTACATCTAGTACCTAGAATGTCATGACTTATTGTGACTGAAACCATGCGAGATACTGATGGACAAATTTCAGACAATTTGGTGAGAAACTCTGTAACATCTTGCTGCTCACCTCTATCGAAGGGTTCTCCTAAGAAGTGACAAATATCCCCAGTAGTTAGATTCTGTGGATGGCAAGTGATCATAGTTGTAAACAAAACTCCTGATAGCCTTGTTAACTGTGTTTTAATGAATCCTTCAGAGGCTGCAAGTGATGAAGGAACTGCAATGTTGCATTTGCATAGCATGAGGTGAAATTGGGGTTGCTCAAGCCTCTGAATGGATTCATAACTACAAGTGTTCTCTTAGAACATTAGTGTTGGCTCGGTGAATGAAGTGCACTCGATCTTTTACCTTGTGTCCCTTGTGCGTGTTGGTCTCCTTCAAGCTTATCAACTTAGGGCAATAAATCCCTCTGAGACTATTGTATTCTGCAACTGCAGTTTGAGGTGCCTTAACGCAGGTGGGGTCAAAAAGTTAATAAGTTGGACACCACTTAAGGATGTAACTCTGGAAAGTGCAATGAAACTTTGTTCATAGGAGGAAAGGGAGTTACCACGATCCATCCTAACTGTTTTTAGAGTCTTACCCTGGCATTTGTGAATGGTGATTGAATGAGCACCAATGACTGGGAACTGCTCTCGAACAATATAGACTTTGTACATGATTTCAAACTTTGTACGTAAACATTCAAAGGTATGGGTGACTCCATTGGTAGATGGTTATGGTTTTGACCATACTTGTGTTTTCCAGATAGTAGGAAATGGCTTGAGGCTTCCCTATTGCCACACTGATGAGAACAGTGGCAATGTCAAATTTCTTGCGAAGCACCAGTTTGCAGCCTATTTTGACTCATATGATAGTTTCTAGTTCAGCTGTACAACTGCAGTCAGCCTTGTAGGCATTCATTTTTTTCAACACATTTCTCTGGAAGTTAAAAGGGCAGTCAGTCCATAAGATGAATGTCCTCTCCAGGCATACGATCAAGCACGGCAGTCTGGATCTGGTTACAGGCATCTACAATAGGCATGACGCAGGTTGAGCCCCCAAGATGAAATAGCTAGGTGGGTTGTTTTTTTTAATTAGCAGTGGGAGAAAAACACTTCAGCAAGCACACAATTTGCCAGAACTGATAGACGCTGTATCTACAATAGATACTAATGAGTGCAAAACAAATACAAGGGAAACGCAGATCTTTTCAAAAAAGTCTTATAAATGGATTTTTATATGCTGCAATAACAGTTCTGCTTGTGAAGTATCCACACTATAATTTGACAGAACAGGTGATTTATTTGCACTGTGCTGAACCTTATTTTCTCCTATTGGTGCTTGAACCCCGCAGCACTCATGGAATTGATGCCTATGCACCTATTATCAGGAATTAAAGCCTGGTTTTCAAACAAACTGATTATCCAGTTTTTATTGAAATTTATTCAGTTTAATGTCTCAATATACTCTGAAATTAAAGCATAGAACAAATAAACAATTGGAGATATTAAAGAAATCATGGAATAGTTTTGTTTATCAAAATTTAATCTAAATTTTTGACTCATTAAGTAGCCACCATTTGCAGATATAACAGCCGAACACACTTGTGACATTCTTTCTACAATGGAAATCAAATATTGTTCGGAAAGTTCTTCCCAACACTGTTGCAGAAGTTCCCACAAATGTGTTGCACTTGTAGGTTGCTTTGCTTTCACCCTTCTGTCCAGTTCATCCCAAACCAGCTCGATGGGGTTTAAGTCTGGAGACTGTGCTGGCCATTCCATGATTTGAAGCCTACGATCTTGTTCTTTTCTTCTAAGTTAGTTCTGACATAGCCTTGGAGGTATGTTTTGGGTCATTATCTTGCTGTAGGATGAACCCCTGACCAGAGGGTATCGCATGGCACTGCAAAATGCTGTGGTAGCCGTTTTGGTTCAGGGTACCACTCACTCTGTACATGTCGCCGACTTTGGATCCAGCAAAAGAGCCCCAGACCATCATGCTTCCTCCTCCGTGTTTGACAGTTGGTGTCACACACCGAGGAACCATCCTTTTGCCTACTTGACAGTGTACAAAAACCCTGCGTGATGAACCGAAGATTTCAAATTTTGATTCATCGGTCCATAAGACCTTCTTCTAGTCTTCAGTAGTCCACTGGCGGTGCTTCATGGCCCAGGCAAACCTCTTTTTCTTATTTTGCCATCTTAGCAATGGCTTTCTTACTACCACTCGACCTGTCAAACCTGCAGCTCGAAGTCTTCTCTTCACAGTTGAAACTGAGACTTGCTTACTTCGACCTGTGTTAAGCTGCGCTTGAAGCAGTTGTCCTGTGAGCCGCCTATCACGCAAGGTGTTGACTCTCAGAAACTTGTCTTCTGATTCTGTTGTGGCTTTGGGTCTGCCAGACCTCTTCCTGTCAGAGTTTCCTCCAGTTTCCAAGTGCCTTTTGATGGTGTAGGAAATTATACTCACTGACACCTTGGCTTTCTTTGCAATTTCTCTAAAGGAAAGACCTAAACTTTTAATATATATTTCCAAATAAAAGCTGTGTGTCATCAGCATACTGATTAAAAGAAAAGCCATGAGCCCTAATCAGGTCTCCCAGTGGCTGCACTAAATGTTAAAAAGAAGTGGAGACAGTATAGACCCCTGAGGGACTCCACAAGTGACTGGACAGGCTGAAGAGGAATAGGTCCCCATTGTTATTTTTTGAGAGCGATCAGTTCCACAGGTGCCCACATCTCCCTCCATCCTCTGCAACAAAAGATCATGGTCTATAGTATTGAAAGCTGGTGAGAGGTCTAACAGGACCAAAAGAGCTGATCCTCCTTTGTCCAGCATATGGAGTAAATTATCAACCACACACAGTGTAGCTGTCTTTATACAATGCAGGGGGCGGAAACCCAACAGATTTATGTCGAGGAGTTGAAAGATTAGATATTCTTGCCTTTGCTGGGCAACATGTTTTTCTATGAGCTTACCTAAGAAAGGTAAATGTGATATGGGACAGTAATTATTGAGAGAGGTATGGTCCAAAGTAGCTTTCTTCAGTAAAGGAGAAACAGAAGCCAATTTCAGTTCTTGTGGGAAGGTAAGGTGGGCTAAAGGACTGTAGAGCTCTGTTTAACCAATAGTTAAGAATAAGAATCACTATCACAGGAAGTAGGCTTCATTTTAACCTAAACTTTTTTTACCTTTTAGCTTTCGTACTGCACGAGTCGCCACAGCCAAGTCCACTCATTGCCCCCCTGGGAGTAGACGTGCTAGCTCATCCCTGGCTACAGGGGCTCTTGTATGCGTTCCCTCCACTACCGCTATTACCCCTGACACTAGAGAGGATCAGGGTGGAGAGAGCCCAGGTTTTGCTGGTCGCACCCAGATGGCGAGGGACCCCTGGTTTGCTCTCCTGTCCAACATGTTGTTGGAACAACCATAGCAGCTCCCGCTACGCAAGGACCTCCTGAGCCAAGCGGAGGGGTTATTATGGCACCCGAACCCAGCCCAGCTCCAACTCCTTATGGGTCCCCCTTTTGAACCCATGCCTTCAGCAGGACTGTCCCCTGTTTCCTTGAAGGTGGCATTTTTATTAGCCATTACGTCTGCCAGACAAGTAAGTGAGCTTCATGCACTGTCCATCGATGACATAAGAACATAAGAACATAAGAACATAAGAAAGTTTACAAACGGGAGGAGGCCATTCGGCCCATCTTGCTCGTTTGGTTGTTAGTAGCTTATTGATCCCAAAATGTCATCAAGCAGCTTCTTGAAGGATCCCAGGGTGTCAGCTTCAACAACATTACTGGGGAGTTGATTCCAGACCCTCACAATTCTCTGTGTAAAAAAGTGCCTCCTATTTTCTGTTCTGAATGCCCCTTTGTCTAAACTCCATTTGTGACCCCTGGTCCTTGTTTCTTTTTTCAGGCTGAAAAAGTCCCTTGGGTCGACACTGTCAATACCTTTTAGAATTTTGAATGCTTGAATTAGGTCGCCACGTAGTCTTCTTTGTTCAAGACTGAACAGATTCAATTCTTTTAGCCTGTCTGCATATGACATACCTTTTAAGCCCGGAATAATTCTGGTCGCTCTTCTTTGCACTCTTTCTAGAGCAGCAATATCTTTTTTATAGCGAGGTGACCAGAACTGCACACAATATTCAAGATGAGGTCTTACAAGTGCATTGTACAGTTTTAACATTACTTCCCTTGATTTAAATTCAACACTTTTCACAATGTATCCAAGCATCTTGTTAGCCTTTTTTATAGCTTCCCCACATTGTCTAGATTAAGACATTTCTGAGTCAACAAAAACTGCTAGGTCTTTTTCATAGATTCCTTCTCCAATTTCAGTATCTCCCATATGATATTTATAATGTACATTTTTATTTCCTGCGTGCAGTACCTTAGACTTTTCTCTATTAAATGTCATTTGCCATGTGTCTGTCCAGTTCTGAATCTTGTCTAGATCATTTTGAATGACCTTTGCTGCTGCAACAGTGTTTGCCACTCTTCCTACCAGCGACAGCGAGTGGAAGCGACAGCGAGTGGGAGAAGTACAAGCGTGGAAAAGTACAGAGCAGTTTCGAAGCAGAAAGGAGAAATTGCATCTTGAATTGCTTTAATCAGAAAACAGAGGACATTGGGGAAACACAGCAGCAGCTCAAAGTCAAACAGCCGCGTGTGTTTTTCTGATAACAAACAAGCTGAAACTCGGAGCAGCTGATTCAAATTCAGCGCCGTTTTGAGACACGGGCGAGGGGAGGAGCCGACAGCACAGCAGAACAACGCAGTTAAACGAGGCAGTCTTCCCAGCGACAGCGAGTGGAAGCGACAGCGAGTGGGAGAAGTACAGGCGTGGAAAAGTACAGAGCAGTTTCGAAGCAGTTTGAAAGCAGGTTGACAGCTGCAGAAGAAACTAAACTTAAAAAAAAAAAAAAAAATCAACATGGTCTTCAAGCCAGTAATCTGTGACACCTGCTTGATGTGGGAAATCCGAGAAAACCCAGCGGAGCTAAACCAAGTGTGCGTAAAGTGCCGCGCGATCCAGGATTTGCATAAACTAGTAAGTATGCTAGAAATGGAGATGGAGGAAGTGAGACAGCAACAGGATCTTGAGGAACTGGCACACCCACAATTCATGGAAGTCTGCATCACCCCTAACAGACTGAAAGCCACCAGGGAGATAGAAGGTCAGAACAGCTGGGTTCAGGTAGGCAGAAGCAGGGAAAAAAAGAAACTTCGTCAAACACAACCACCAGAAATCAAAACAACCAACAGATTTGAGTCACTTCAGAATTGTGATGAGCAGAACCAACAACAAGAGAATGAAAGGAACAACATCCAGGACCCCATTGACAGTGGTGACCAGACAGCAAAAAGAAGGGAGGTCATGATTGTTGGGGACTCCATATTGAGAAACACAGCAAGTTCAGTTCGCAGTTTGGACCCCCTTACTACAACAGTGTGCTGCCTTCCGGGAGCCTCGGTCAAGCACATCACTGAGAACGTGGACAGGCTCCTAGAACGAACAGGAGACGACCCGGTAGTAGTCGTCCACATCGGTACAAACAACATTGGAAGAGACAGACCAAAATCCCTGCAAAATAAATTCAGAGAGCTAGGAAGGAAATTAAAAGAGAAAACCAAAACTGTGGTATTTTCTGGTATACTACCCGCACCTTGCAAAGGACCATATGGACAGCTGGAAATAATTAATCAAAACGCATGGCTGAAGACGTGGTGCACACGGGAAGGCTTCACCTATCTTGATCATTGGACCACATTCTACAACGAGGACTATCTGTATAGACGGGATGGACTGCATTTAAATAACAAGGGAACTAGTCTACTCGGAGAAAAGATCCTCGAGCAGGTTCAGAAGCATTTAAACTAGAAAGGAAGGGGGGAGAAATCAACAAAAAAACAGAAGGGAGACCGCATCAAAACAAGAACAACAACTCAGGTAAGACAACCATTAAATGTATTTATCTAAATGCTAGAAGTATCAGAAACAAAATTCTAGAACTTGAAGCTACTGCACTAACAGGTAACTATGATGTGATAGGTGTTACAGAAACGTGGTTATCTGAGAGTGATGGGGACGAATATAATATTTGTGGGTATACACTGTATAGGAAAGACAGGCAGGACAGAAGAGGAGGAGGGGTAGCGCTATACATAAGAAACAGTCTTGAAGCCCAGGTGTTAAACCTGGACAAAGAAAATAAAACCGAATCAATATGGGTCAGAATAACAGACAAAAATTCAAAAGGCATAATAATAGGAGCATGCTATAGACCGCCAGATTCAGACGGTGAGCACAATAATCTGTTATACAATGACATTAGAAATGTGTGTAGCAAAGGAGAAGCCATACTAATGGGGGATTTCAACTTCCCCCAAATAAAATGGGAAAACCCGGTGGGTAGCGCGAAGGATGAAATAGAAATGGTGGAATGACAAATGACTGTTTCCTAACACAATTTGTGAAGGCACCCACTAGAGGGGAGGCATGCCTTGATTTAGTCTTTTCAAATAACGAAGATAGAATAACTAAAACAGAGGTCAGAGAACCACTGGCAAACTCAGACCATAACATGGTCTCATTTGAAGTGTTTTTTAAATCCCCAAAAGTAAAGACTAAAGTTAAGGTTTACAATTTTAGAAAAGCAAACTATGAAGGCATGAAACAGAGACTAACAGAAGTAGATTGGAGTAAAATAGAGAAAACACCCACAGAAGAAGGATGGTTGTTCTTCAAAAATGTAGTACTAGAGGCGCAAAACAATTACATCCCTAAAGTAGACAAATCTAAATGTAAAACTAAATTGCCAAAATGGTTTAATAGATCAATTAAAAAAAATATTCAGCGAAAAAAGGCACTTTACAGAGCATTAAAAAAGGACCGAAAAGAAAGTACGCAGAAAGAGTACACGGAACTGCAAACGCAAGTCAAAAAGGAAGTTAGAAAGGCCAAGAGAGAAATAGAAATGAACATTGCTAAGGGAGCTAAAACCAATTCCAAAATGTTTTTCCAATATTACAACAGCAAGCGATCATTCAAAGAGGAGATTCAATGTTTAAGAGATACAAATGGCAAAATCGTAGAGGAAGAAAAAAAAATAGCAAATATGTTAAATGATTACTTTTCACAAGTTTTTACAAAGGAAGATACTGACAACATGCCCCACATGTCATCCAGTTCCTATCCAGTTTTAAATAACTTTAGCATAACTGAGGCAGAAGTGTTAAAGGGACTAGGAGCTCTTAAAATAAACAAATCCCCTGGGCCGGACGAGATCCTCCCAGTAGTACTCAAAGAAATGAAAGAAGTAATTTACAAACCGCTAACCAAGATCATGCAGCAGTCTCTTGACACAGGGGTGGTACCGACAGACTGGAAAATTGCAAACGTAATACCGATCCACAAAAAGGGAAACAAAACTGAACCAGGTAACTACAGACCAGTAAGCCTGACTTCTATTATATGCAAACTTATGGAAACTATAATAAGATCCAAAATGGAAAATTACCTATATGGTAACAGGGTACTGGGAGACAGTCAACATGGTTTTAGGAAAGGGAGATCGTGCCTAACTAACTTGCTTGATTTTTTTGAGGATGCAACATCGATAATGGATAATTGCAAAGCATATGACATGGTTTATTTAGATTTCCAGAAAGCTTTTGACAAAGTCCCGCACAAAAGATTAATTCTCAAACTGAACGCAGTTGGGATTCAAGGAAACACATGTACATGGATTAGGGAGTGGTTAACATGTAGAAAACAGAAAGTACTGATTAGAGGAAAAACCTCAGAATGGAGTGTGGTAACCAGCGGTGTACCACAGGGATCAGTATTAGGTCCTCTGCTATTCCTAATCTACATTAATGATTTAGATTCTGGTATAGTAAGCAAACTTGTTAAATTTGCAGACGACACAAAAGTAGGAGGAGTGGCAAACACTGTTGCAGCAGCAAAGGTCATTCAAAATGATCTAGACAAGATTCAGAACTGGGCAGACACATGGCAAATGACATTTAATAGAGAAAAGTGTAAGGTACTGCACGCAGGAAATAAAAATGTACATTATAAATATCATATGGGAGATATTGAAATTGGAGAAGGAATCTATGAAAAAGACCTAGGAGTTTTTGTTGACTCAGAAATGTCTTCATCTAGGCAATGTGGGGAAGCTATAAAAAAGGCTAACAAGATGCTCGGATACATTGTGAAAAGTGTTGAATTTAAATCAAGGGAAGTAATGTTAAAACTGTACAATGCACTAGTAAGACCTCATCTTGAATATTGTGTGCAGTTCTGGTCACCTCGCTATAAAAAAGATATTGCTGCTCTAGAAAGAGTGCAAAGAAGAGCGACCAGAATTATTCCGGGCTTAAAAGGCATGTCATATGCAGACAGGCTAAAAGAATTGAATCTGTTCAGTCTTGAACAAAGAAGACTACGTGGCGACCTAATTCAAGCATTCAAAATTCTAAAAGGTATTGACAGTGTCGACCCAAGGGACTTTTTCAGCCTGAAAAAAGAAACAAGGACCAGGGGTCACAAATGGAGTTTAGAAAAAGGGGCATTCAGAACAGAAAATAGGAGGCACTTTTTTACACAGAGAATTGTGAGGGTCTGGAATCAACTCCCCAGTAATGTTGTTGAAGCTGACACCCTGGGATCCTTCAAGAAGCTGCTTGATGAGATTTTGGGATCAATAAGCTACTAACAACCAAACGAGCAAGATGGGCCGAATGGCCTCCTCTCGTTTGTAAACTTTCTTATGTTCTTATGTTCTTATGTACTTTTGTGTCGTCTGCAAATTTAACAAGTGTGCTTACTATACCAGAATCTAAATCATTACTGTAGATTAGGAATAGCAGAGGACCTAATACTGATCCCTGTGGTACACCACTGGTTACCACACTCCATTCTGAGGTTTTTCCTCTAATAAGTACTTTCTGTTTTCTACATGTTAACCACTCCCTAATCCATGTACATGCGTTTCCTTGAATCCCAACTGCGTTCAGTTTGAGAATTAATCTTTTGTGCGGGACTTTGTCAAAAGCTTTCTGGAAATCTAAATAAACCATATCATATGCTTTGCAATTATCCATTATCGATGTTGCATCCTCAAAAAAATCAAGCAAGTTAGTTAGACACAATCTCCCTTTCCTAAAACCATGTTGACTGTCTCCCAGGACCCTGTTACCATATAGGTAATTTTCCATTTTGGATCTTATTATAGTTTCCATAAGTTTGCATATAATAGAAGTCAGGCTTACTGGTCTGTAGTTACCTGGTTCAGTTTTGTTTCCCTTTTTGTGGATCGGTATTACGTTTGCAATTTTCCAGTCTGTCGGTACCACCCCTGTGTCAAGAGACTGCTGCATGATCTTGGTTAGCAGTTTGTAAATTACTTCTTTCATTTCTTTGAGTACTACTGGGAGGATCTCATCCAGCCCAGGGGATTTGTTTATTTTAAGAGCTCCTAGTCCTTTAACACTTCTGCCTCAGTTATGCTAAAGTTATTTAAAACTGGATAGTAACTGGATGACATGTGGGGCATGTTGTCAGTATCTTCCTTTGTAAAAACTTGTGAAAAGTAATCATTTAATATATTTGCTATGTTTTTTTCTTCATCTACAATTTTGCCATTTGTATCTCTTAAACATTTAATCTCCTCTTTGAATGTTCGCTTGCTGTTGTAATATTGGAAAAACATTTTGGAATTGGTTTTAGCTCCCTTAGCAATGTTCATTTCTATTTCTCTCTTGGCCTTTCTAACTTCCTTTAGTCATACACGTGTATGGCTTTTACTAGAAATGACTCGCGGGTAACATTAAGAACAAATCTAGCCCTTTTTGACAAAGGTGGTCTCACCATTCCATATTAACCAATCAGTGGTTTTGGAAGCTTTCAGACCTCCCCCTCTTTGGGCTCCGCGCTGTTACCTGGATAGGACGGCATCCTGGAGACAGACCAACCAGCTGTTTGTCTACTAGGGTCCCGCTCTAGAGGTCAGGCCCTATCAAAGCAACGTCTAGCACATTGGGTGGCAGATGCTATATGCTTGGCGTATGAACAGACGGACTCCCCCTTGCCAGGGGACATTACAGCCCATTCTACCATGGGCCAGGCAACTTCATGGGCTTGCCTTCATGGTGTCTCTTTGGATGAGCTTTGCAATGCTGCTACATGGACAGGTAGTCAGACATTTGCATGTTTTTACCGCCTTGATGTTGCAAACCGAGCGAGGCCCTCTCTGGGCTTTAGGGTGTTGCAGGCGTCATGTGGGCTCTGAGGCTATCGTCGTGAGGTTGTACTGTCAGTTATCTGGAGCCACGACAGCTTTGGTACAGCGTCCCATTCGGTAATCGTTGTCATTCCACTTGTAAAGGAACATTAGGTTATTACCATAAACCTGGTTCCCTAAAAATAATGACAACAATTACCCTTTGCGGTCGTCTCCCCAGCTGACGCAAGAGGCAGAAATTTGCCAAAAGCACCTGTCTAGCAGCCCCGCCACACAGGCAGATAACAACAAAAGAGAGCAACTTTTACTGATGTCACACATCTAAGCCCGCCCTTCCACTTCTACAGCTACACCATTTCCTCTCTATCTCTCTGTATTGGAGTTTGAAAGCCCGCCGGATAGTTTGAAGTTGGATAGTTAGGAACGGTAAGGGCGCTCTTAAATTTACAAAAAGGTGTGTTTTAAGCCCTGACGTGCGTACATACATACAGTAGGTATTTATATAAACAAGCATATTTAAAGTTGTATTTGTTTTTCTATAATAACCTCTAACACTGTTCGTATATTAAATTAAACCAATATCATTGAAATGCATTGTAGTTTAACCAAAAAGTTAATTAAAAGGGTGATTTTCGTGAAATGAAGGTTCGCTGTTTTTGTAGTTACAGGGTTAAGGCTAAGCATAACAATTGGTTCTGCTGTTGATTCTCATACCGCAACAAAATACTGAGCATAAACCTTCATAAAGAAGTTTGAACCTTGACTTCAGCAAGTAGATATTGATCCCAGAATCTCATCAAGCAGCTTCTTGAAGGATCCCAGGGTGTCAGCTTCAACAACATTACTGGGGAGTTGATTCCTGACCCTCACAATTCTCTGTGTAAAAAAGTGCCTCCTATTTTCTGTTCTGAATGCCCCTTTGTCTAATCTCCATTTGTGACCCCTGGTCCTTGTTTCTTTTTTCAGGTCGAAAAAGTCCCTTGGGTCGACATTGTCAATACCTTTTAGAATTTTGATGCTTGAATTAGGTCACCGCGTAGTCTTCTTTGTTCAAGACTGAACAGATTCAATTCTTTTAGCCTGTCTGCATATGACATGCCTTTTAAGCCCGGAATAATTCTGGTCGCTCTTCTTTGCACTCTTTCTCGAGCAGCAATATCCTTTTTGTAGCAAGGTGACCAGAACTGAACACAATATTCAAGATGAGGTCGTATACTCCGCCGCATCCTCTGCCAGGATCAACTGGACCAAATGCTCAGGGTTACTGGTAGGACCCTGGCGGGTGGACTCCCTCCCTGCCGAGCTCCAGCAGTTCCAGTGGAGCTCGGACAGCTTCAAATAGCTGGGAGTCCACCTGAGCCCCGCGGAGGCCTCGGTCATGGCCAACTGGTTGGAGATGGAGGACAAGGTTGCTGCGCGACTGAGGTCGTGGTTGGGTCTGCTGAAGCTGCTTTCCTTCAGGAGCAGGGCTCTGGTGATCAACCAGCTGGTGGCGTCGATGCTTTGGCATTGGCTCACCATCTTGAGTCCACCCCCTGAGTTTGTGGCCAGGGTCCAGAGGAAGCTGACGGACTTCTTCTGGGCTGGAAAGCACTGGGTCTCTGCGGTGGTTCTGAGCCTCCCTCTTGCATGACCTGGGCTACGACTAGCAGCTCTTTTGGATCGACCTCTGGAGAATCCGTCTCCCCGAGCTGCCAGTCTTTTACAGGACCTGCTCAGGACCTGGAGTATGTTTTCTGTTGACCGAGACGCCGTTCTGACCGAAGGCGATGGAGTCCTTCTGGAGCCCCTGCTGCACAACCACCACCTAGGTGCGCAGACGGTGGAGTCCCCCTCGGAGCGGCGTGCACTGATCTCGGCCAAGCTGACCAGAATCTGGGATTTCCTGGATCGCCAATGCTCGGAGTGGCTGACGTCCGAATCACTCGTCTCCAGGATGGCCGGCCGAGCGATCCAGGAGTGCAAAGCAGCGTTGCACCCAGACTCTGTCAGGTATCTCGAGGGAATTCTCAGGACCGGGGAGCCACCCCCCCCCTGTCAATTTTAAGTTAGACCATTTCTGTCTGTATTCTTGAGGTGAAACAGCAGATGGAATAAGTATTATTTATTTTTTCTGATGTTGATATCTCTTGTGAATACATGCACTAAATTGGATTAATTTTTTTAGCGGCTATTTTTCACTTTACCAAGTTTATTGTTTGTCCGCACATGGCCTGCTGGTTTCCAGCACCTCCTCTCTGGATCAAATGCTCACTCGGTGGACAATGCGGGACACTAATGGCTGTCTCCCAGCAGAAACATCAAAGGTCATCAGTAATGACATTTTTTATAGAGCACGTATGACTTCCTATATGTGTTCCATATGAACCATGACTATGATCCCTGAGGTGCAAGGAGCCAGTTTTTAGCTTGACCTTTTGGAGAGGTGAAAGGTTGCGGGTAATGTCATTTTTCATAGAGCACATTTCTTCTTATACATGTTCCATTATAACTATGAACTCATCAGCATGCCCTAGGAGATAAAACTTAAACGTTAATTCCAGTATGGCTGCCAAACCATGTGACCAATCTGCTTTCAATTTTAGTGGTTATTAGTTTATTATGGGCCGCTGTCACAAAGACGGCTGTAGTGGGTGACGTCAGACCAGAACCAGGAACCAACAAATAAACAACAGAGAGGTGGAGTTTGGTGAAGCTGAGGGATTGTTTGTGCTCAGCATTTAATAATGAAACAGACAGAAAATAAAAGGTTATAAAGACAAACAAAACGCAGGACACGGCACTGGCAGCCAAAACAAAGAGACAAAGCAAAACGAACTACACAGACAAACAAGATGAGCTGCTATTATATACATTACTTTTTACTTTCTCCTGTCCACACCCATGCTCCACTCAATGAACACACAACCCCAAGTGAGTGAAAACATGCTGCTTTTATGCAGCTGTACCGAGACTCGATTGCTGATCAATCCTTCAATTGGAGTCTCGGTACAACTGCATGTGCAATTCCCCGTGCTCGCATATTACTACATTTTACCTGCACGTGAAGTACTGTGCAATCCTCGATCCTAAATACAAATATACATTTTAAACACTCGTGTGCATACCCCATATTACATCCCGTGTACCAATGCACCAACATTAACACGCAACATGCAACACAGAAATTCACAGGGGCAGTGCAACATTGCCACAGCCGCACAAGAGCATACATGCAACAATGTTCCTGTTATGGGTCATAAGTCTTTTTTCAAATATCAATATGGCTGCCAAACCATGTGACGAAAACACGCAATTTTGAAATAGACAGTACTTCACATTACATACCATACTCAGTTTTATGTCTCTATTATGTTGCGGTATGGATTTATACTTTAATATATGCAAATACAGCACTTGTGAAATTTCTTATTTTGCTCGCTGCATCCATGTTTTTTAACAAAAAAGCGGGAATTTTACAAAACTTAGAAAGGACCTTGTCATGAGCAAACGTGACAATTTTGGTGCCGATCAACATTGTGGTTTCAGACAAGAAGATCTTTGAATATTTTACGCAAATCCAACGCGACGGGCAAACCAACCGTCCAATTGAGTTTTCTTTTTATAGGCCATTAGTGCACCATATGCTGACATTGTCAGATCTCCAACTTAAGTCGTTTTTGTCCACAAGAGTTTTTTTGTCCATATTGAGTTTTGTCCAATAGAGTTTAATTGTCCAATATTTTCACAAGATGTAGGCTAGTGGCCAAACTGTTAACTTTTTCCACTCAGGACACCAGTGTGGCTGTCCACACAAGCATCTACTTACGTATGTGTTTTCATGACTCTGTGACAAACTTTTGGCGGAATAATAATAATAATAAACAGCAATAACAGTAGTAGCCAAAGGTTGGGAAGCCTAATAATAATAATAATAATAATAATAATAATAATAATAATAATAATAATAATAATAATAATAATATGCATTCATATATACAAAATAATACAAAGGTACAGGGCTCCTTGTCATATTAGATCTGACGATTTCAACCTGCAAATAACAAAATTAATATAGAAGTAAAAGTATTCCTGGAATATATTAATTTCTCATTTCTATTGTTCACATTTTTTAATTATATTATATATATATATATATATATATATATAATATATATATATATATATATATATATATATATACTAAATCAAAAAATAGTCTTACCACCCTCTTATAACGTTTTTTATTGAACAAAAATGACTATATATATATATATATATATATATATATTATATATTTCCGTTGTTCTGATAATTCTCTAGTTTTTAACCGTTCATCAGAATGGTGGGAGAATATTGCACAAAAAAAGTTTTTACTGAGAAGGACTGGATGGATAACTAAACTGACCTTTGACTTATTGTATGCAACTGCCTCAGTCCACAAATCAAACGGGAGGATACTCAACTGAGGAGGTTAATGTGAATACAGTTATGCGGACTACAGTTATAAGTTTTAGACAGTTTAGTTAAGGTTTTAATGTAAGTGTATAAGCCACATTTTTTTAGGATATAGCTGTGTAGGTTTATGGAGCTGCTCATACTTGTTTTTTTTTTTTAATGGACAAACTACTACATATTGAAATAACAACAGAGTGAAAGACAAGACATTTGAGTTAAGTCTTTACCTTACTGCCTCTGCCTTTGTTTTCTCCCTCCATCTCTATCAGCAGCATATTCTAGCCAAGCTTTGATGTTATCTTCAATTGCAGCATCGGTTGCATTAGCTACTGGTGGATTTTTCGTCACGATCCTGCAGAAATTAAAAATATGCATATGAATTATTAGAAAAAACATAAAATGTATGTTGTTCTAATAACAAAAAAGACAGAAGACAAAAATATTTCCCAACATAAAACCAATGTCACCTTACAATAATTGATTCTGAGTTTCAGTGTTTAAAAATAAAATATCAAATGGAACGAAATTTCAACGTACCATTTGTAATTCGGTAATATGAGAGAATTGGTCAGGGGTCTGAATACTTTTGCAAGGCACTGTATGTATATATATATATATATATATATATATATATATATATATATATATATATATATATATATATATATATATATATATACACATATAATTTGTATGTACACTCCGCTTAAATGTTTAAAAAATGTATCTTTGAGTTTAGAACATTTTCCAAACTTTGCACTACAGAAAAACTTTATAAACCCAGCCCTCTGAAATTTATGGTAAATAAACTAGACCATCCTTTAAACAGTTATGTTTCTTAAAAAAATAATCTGTTGCGCTACAAGTGTAAACTTAAATATAGATATTTGCGGAACACCACATTTTTAAATTCAAGATTGCTGAAGGCACGCTTTTGACCCTTTCCCTTCCAGTTTATTTTTTTGTTAAATCTGTGTCTAGTGTCCTTTTTAAAAAATCTCCTGGTCGTTTCAGATATATCTGCCCCACCAACAGTACTTAAAAATGATGCCTATTAAAGAAAGACAAAATATTTAACAGTTGTGTAAATGTATTCTTATTCTTGTACTTATACAAATTGGTAACCCCACACAACTGATCACTATTAAAACAATACTACAACTACGACCACTACTATTAATAATAATAGTAATAATAATTTATACACACACACATACAAGATTTGAAGATAAAGTAAACAAATGCTAAAGATTTAGGGTAATAGAATTTTTTACCCATTTACGAGACCCGATCTCATGTATATAAAAATATAAAAAAATGAATTATTGATAACTGAAAAGTGAACAGGCTTTTAATGTTATCTTTTAGATAATGTTAATGTTATCTTTTAGACTTCCATATAATTTAAACATTATAAAAAGCAAAAATGGGTGTCATAGTTATGTAAAAATCCACTTATTTGATAAAATACTCCAATGTAGTACTGACAAGTTGGTGGAAATGACAAATGACTGCTTCCTAACACAATTTGTCAAGGCACCGACTAGAGGGGAGGCTTACCTTGATTTAGTCTTTTCAAATAACAAAGATAGAATAACTAAAACAGAGGTCAGAGAACCACTGGCAAACTCAGACCACAACATGGTCTCATTTGAAGTGTTTTTTAAAACCCCAAAAGTAATGACTAAAGCTAAGGTTTACAATTTTAGAAAAGCAAACTATGAAGGTATGAAACAGAGACTAACAGAAGTAGATTGGAGTAAAATAGAGAAAACACCCACAGAAGAAGGGTGGTTGTTCTTCAAAAATGTGGTACTAGAGGCGCAAAACAATTACATCCCTAAAGTAGACAAATCTAAATTATTCATATATTCAGCGAAAAAAGACACTTTACAGAGCATTAAAAAAGGACCAAAAAGAAAGTATGCAGAAAGAGTACACAGAACTGCAAACGCAAGTCAAAAAGGAAGTTAGAAAGGCCAAGAGAGAAATAGAAATGAACATTGCTAAGGGAGCTAAAACCAATTCCAAAATGTTTTTCCAATATTACAACAGCAAGCGAACATTCAAAGAGGAGATTAAATGTTTAAGAGATACAAATGGCAAAATTGTAGATGAAGAAAAAAACATAGCAAATATATTAAATGATTACTTTTCACAAGTTTTTACAAAGGAAAATACTGACAACATGCCCCACATGTCATCGAGTTCCTATCCAGTTTTAAATAACTTTAGCATAACTGAGGAAGAAGTGTTAAAGGGACTAGGAGCTCTTAAAATAAACAAACCCCCTGGGCCGGATGAGATCCTCCCAGTAGTACTCAAAGAAATGAAATAAGTAATTTACAAACCGCTAACCAAGATCATGCAGCAGTCTCTTGACACAGGGGTGGTACCGACAGACTGGAAAATTGCAAACGTAATACCGATCCACAAAAAGGGAAACAAAACTGAACCAGGTAACTACAGACCAGTAAGCCTGACTTCTATTATATGCAAACTTATGGAAACTATAATAAGATCCAAAATGGAAAATTACCTATATGGTAACAGGGTCCTGGGAGACAGTCAACATGGTTTTAGGAAAGGGAGATCGTGTCTAACTAACTTGCTTGATTTTTTTGAGGATGCAACATTGATAATGGATAATTGCAAAGCACATGACATGGTTTATTTAGATTTCCAGAAAGCTTTTGACAAAGTCCCGCACAAAAGATTAATTCTCAAACTGAACGCAGTTGGGATTCAAGGAAACACATGTACATGGATTAGGGAGTGGTTAACATGTAAAAACAGAAAGTACTGATTAGAGGAAAAACCTCAGAATGGAGTGTGGTAACCAGCGGTGTACCACAGGGATCAGTATTAGGTCCTCTGCTATTCCTAATTTACATTAATGATTTAGATTCTGGTATAGTAAGCAAACTTGTTAAATTTGCAGACGACACAAAAGTAGGAGGAGTGGCAAACACTGTTGCAGCAGCAAAGGTCATTCAAAATGATCTAGACAAGATTCAGAACTGGGCAGACACATGGCAAATGACATTTAATAGAGAAAAGTCTAAGGTACTGCACGCAGGAAATAAAAATGTACATTATAAATATCATATGGGAGATATTGAAATTGGAGAAGGAATCTATGAAAAAGACCTAGGAGTTTTTGTTGACTCAGAAATGTCTTCATCTAGACAATGTGGGGAAGCTATAAAAAAGGCTAACAAGATGCTCGGATTCATTGTGAAAAGTGTTGAATTTAAATCAAGGGAAGTAATGTTAAAAATGTACAATGCACAAGTAAGACCTCATCTTGAATGTTGTGTGCAGTTCTGGTCACCTCGCTATAAAAAAGATATTGCTGCTCTAGAAAGAGTGCAAAGAAGAGTGACCAGAATTTTTCCAGGCTTAAAAAGCATGTCATATGCAGACAGGCTAAAAGAATTGAATCTGTTCAGTCTTGAACAAAGAAGACTATGTTTGAATTCAAACATTCAAAATTCTAAAAGGTATTGACAGTGTCGACCCAAGGGACTTTTTCAGCCTGAAAAAAGAAACAAGGACCAGGGGTCACAAATGGAGATTAGACAAAGGGGCATTCAGAACAGAAAATAGGAGGCACTTTTTTACAGAGAGAATTGTGAGGGTCTGGAATCAACTCCCCAGTAATGTTGTTGAAGCTGACACCCTGGGATCCTTCAAGAAGCTGCTTGATGAGATTCTGGGATCAATAAGCTACTAACAACCAAACAAATAAGATGGGCCGAATGGCCTCTTGTTTGTAAACTTTCTTATGTTCTTATGTTCTTAATAAGTGTGTGTATTAGTGCTCGTGGTGGGTGATAACAGGCTATTTGGCGACAGTTCATGAAGTGCATTTCCGGCTTGTGCTGGCCCAAAAGCGACAGCTCCGGAACGTGTTTAGCCGTCTAGTGATTCAACAAACAAGACAATTACTAACAACACGTACAACAAACAAACATTCACGAATATTCTTCTCACAGTGTGGTTTCTCAGGCAGTTACTACTGCGGCTCTCAGTCCTTCCAGGTTTATGCACACAACCCAAGCAGAAGGAAAAGATTAGCGTTTATCTGGCCCCTTTTATGCTACCCCGCATGATCCCTTGGAGAACGATTCCAGCTGTGACTATTGCTTGCAGCTGCTACCTCATTTACCTTCCGGGTAAATACTTTCCGCAACAGAGTCTCGCTTCCATCCAGGCTGACTTCCCGACCTCGGAAATGAACTGTCAGGCCAGCCCATCCAGATACTTCTCCTTTTGCTATTTAGCACCCTCAGAGGTCGAGATTTACAACCAGAACTCACTGCATTTCTGTCACATACAAGGTACCACTCTAATCGTGAAAAAGAGATAAAAAATCTGGACCATTTGTATGCTAAATATTAAAAAAAAAACTAATACAATTCTGAAGTCTGCTGATAGCAGGTTTACCTCAGTTTCTAACAGAATATATACTGTATGTGCAGAACAAAATCAAGAGCACAATCCATGAAATTTGTCTTTTAAAAAAAAGTTGAGAATAAATGAAAGAAAAAAAATTTCAGGAGCTACAGTAGAAATTTTACTACACAAAACTAAAAAGCTAAATACAGTCAAACCTGCTTACCTTTATTTAGAGACCACCTGCTCATGTGACCACTTTTAATTCCTCCCAATGATATCTGTGCTTTTATTTACCTGGTTTAAGAGACACCTGTCTAACATAACCAGTGACCACAATTCTCTTACCCAGTAGTTGACTCAAACCTGTATTAAGCAACCACGTTAGCTGGCTTTTATCTGTAATCAATAAACATTCTGTTAAAACAAAGGATGAGAGAATTAAAGTTACTGAAGTGCCACAAAAGTGTCTAAATGGATGGAATTTTCCTAAATGAATGTACTTCCTGTTGTTAATATTCCATCTTTGAGTGCATTCTACTGTGTATTTTAAACATACATACAGAATTACAGGAAGGCATATTAGAGACAAATAGAAAATGTATGGGTCCCTGTTTTAAGAGACCATCTGTGTCAAGAGGCCACTACTTGAATGCCCCTTGAATGGTCTCTTAATACAGGTGTGACTGTAAATATCTTTATTTTTATGGTTCTATTTTGCTTCAAGTAACTAAAGCTCACTAAATTAACTGTAGTTGAAGTGGTAACTAACCCAGTCAACTTTTTTTTCTTGTTGTAATTTGTAAGAATTCTTCACAATGGATTGAAGTTACAAAAATAAACTACACCAGAAATATCAACTTCTTTTATGTTATTTTAAGTGATGTTTATGAATGATGTAAAATACAATATATCATTTTTAATTTGTTTATTTTTGTCATGTAAGAAATAATTATTCTACAGGTTTTTGTATCTGTGCAAATACACACTGTTCAGCAATAGAGGTATAGACATTATGCATTGGGAATTCCAGTCCATGGATGGCTTTGTTGAAGTTCTCAGAATGCTCCTGAACGTGCACCATTGCAGTCCTGAGGGTTTCCCTGTAATGAAAAATTATTTTTAAGAATCTTCAATAAATGATAGGAGGTTTAAGTGGTTCATACTATTTGCTTATGCAAAGAGCACCTTGCAGTATGGGAAATATAAATGTGAACTGCAGCATACGTAAGACGGGGTCAGTCCAGTCTAACTCATGATATTTTATGTTTCTATGTACCAGGAATTATCTGACCAAAAACTAATTTATTGGTTGATTTCCACTGAGATTCTGATGATGAAATATCAAATTAAATATTATATTTAATCAGGCTAATGTTGTAATATTAGCCTGATTAAAGATAATGGTAGGAATATCTATAAAACATTTGCAACATTCTAAAAGTGTTCATTAAAATAAAAGTCACAAGGAAAATAAGACGTTTGGGTCTTAGCTGGGGGACCCCATGTTTATGTGTGTATTTTAAATCGGCAGAATACATTTGCACTTTATAGCTACAGCTGTTGTTTGGCCTGTTGTTTATTTCCAGAAACCATGTTGTTCCATTAAAACACCATTGCATTCATATATTCTGCCGATTTAAAATACAATTGCGAGCAATTGCGAATATATATATATTTTAAAAATAACAGATTCAATGTAATTTTAATGTTTTGGTTACATGCTACACCTGCATTTAAAACTGTAAGGAAACATACTTAAAGTCCTGCAGTTTTCCAATTGCATTTTTTCAAAAGGGATCATCAGGGCTGCCAATTTGCTAATTCCCACAACCAAATCCAAAGGCTTCTCCTGAACACACAAAAAGTGTTACTAGTATTGTAACAATCCATTTTTAATTTACACCAAGAATGCCATTACATTTTTCTATAATCTCAATAGATTTCTTTCATGATAAATAATGCATAATATTACATGTGAATTTAGCAGAGGCCTGAATGCAAGACAACTTAGAATGGAAACAAATCATTATCATTTTGGTTCTTTCCTTTCAGTCAATGACAAGCCATGAATAACATTGTATCAAAAGTTCAGCATTAGCACTCAAAACACAAACAAAAACTTGAGAATACTTTAAACATTGTGGAATATCAATCCTGTTTATTTTGTATTTACCTTTTCTTTTTCTTATTAAATGAAAGTGGGAGAAGGTTCTCAACTTCAGCAACAGTATCCATGTCATTGAGCATCACAGGCATTATGCTGGAGGGAGGAGGGCATGTCTGTAGTAGTGCAGAAGCAGCCTCTTCTAAAGATGCTGCTGTACTATATGAGGCATCAAGGGTTGCTGATGTAGCTTTCTCAGCAACATTTTTCACTGATTGAAAAAATACAATACTTGTAAATAGCACTACTTTACTTCACTTAAACCTGCCTTCCAAGAAGCTATGGACTCCACTGACTGACACCTGCCTGGAAGGCAGCTGGACTGCACTGACACCTGCCTGGAAGGCAGCTAGACTAGACAAAGACCTATAAACCTGGACAAAGAAAATAAAGCCAAATCAATATCGGTCAGAATAATGGACAAAAATTCAAAGGGCATAATAAGAGGCGCAGATTCAGACAATGAGCAAAATAATCTGTTATACAATGACATTAGAAATGCGTGAAGCAAAGGAGAAGCCATATTAATGAGGGATTTCAACTTCCCCCATATAAAATGGGAAAACCCGGTGGGTAGCACATCAGACGAAATTGAAATGGTGGAAATGACAAATGACTGCTTCCTAACACAATTTGTCAAGGCACCCACTAGAGGGGAGGCATGCCTTGATTTAGTCTTTTCAAATAACGAAGACAGAATAACTAAAACAGAGGTCAGAGAATCACTGGCAAACTCAGACCACAACATGGTCTCATTTGAAGTGTTTTTAAAACCCCAAAAGTAATGACTAAAGCTAAGGTTTACAATTTTAGACAAGCAAACTGAAGGTATGAAATAGAGAATAACAGAAGTAGATTGGAGTAAAATAGAGAAAACATCCACAGAAAAAGGATGGCTGTTCTTCAAAAATGTAGCACTAGAGGTGCAAAACAATTACATCCCTAAAGTAGACAAATCTAAATGTAAAACTAAATTGCCAAAATGGTTTAATAGATCAATTAAAAAAAATATTCAGTGAAAAAAGGCACTTTACACAGCGTTTAAAAGGGACCAAAAACAAAGTACAGAAAGAGTACACGGAACTGCAAACACAAATCAAAAAGAAAGTTAAAAAGGCCAAGAGAGAAATGGAAATGAACAGCTAAGGGGGCTAAAACCAATTCCAAAATGTTTTTTCCAATATTACAACAGCAAGAGAACATTCAATGTCTAAGAGATACAAATGGCAAAACAATAGATGAAGAAAAAAAAATAGCAAATATATTAAATGATTACTTTTCACAAGTTTTTACAAAGGAGGATACAGACAACATGCCAAACATGTCATTCAGTTCCTATCCAGTTTTAAATAACTTTAGCATAACCAAGGCAGAAGTGTTAAAGGGACTAGGAGCTCTTAAAATAAACAAATCCCCTGGGCCAGATGAGATCCTCCCAGTAGTACTCAAAGAAATGAAAGAAGTTATTTACAAATGGCTAACCAAGATCATACTACAGTCTCTTGACATAGGGGTTGTACCGACAGACTGGAAAATTGCAAACATAATACCGATCCACAAAAAGGGAAACAAAACTGAACCAGGTAACTACAGACCAATAAGCCTGACTTCTATTATATGCAAACTTATGGAAACTATAATAAGATCCAAAATGGAAAATTACCTATATGGTAACAGGGTACTGGGAAACAGTCAACATGGTTTTAGGAAAAGGAGATCATGTCAACGTCGATAATGGATAATTGCAAAGCATATGACATGGTTTATTTCGATTTCTAGAAAGCTTTTGAAAGTCCCGCATGGCAAATGACATTAAATAGACAAAAGTGTAAGGTATTGCACTCAGGAAATAAAAACATGCATTGTAAATATCATATGGGAAATACTGAAATTGAAGAAGGAATCTATGAAAAAGACCTAGGAGTTTTTGTTGACTCAGAAATGTCTTCATCAAGACTATGTGGGGAAACTATAAAAAAGTCCAACAAGATACTCGGCTATATAGTGAAAAGTGTTGAATTTAAATCAAGGGAAGTAATGTTAAAACTGTACAATGCCGGATCCGAGGCCACCACAAGCATGTCGTCGGCATAAGCTGACAGGATGACCCTCATGTCCGGCGCGCCGAGTGCCAACCCCGTGAGCCTGCTGCGAAGGAGACAGAGGAAGGGCTCGATGCACAGTGCGTACAGTTGTCTGGACAGAGGGCAGCCCTGACATACTCCTCTCCTGAAGGGAAGGGGCGCAGTCAGGGACCAGTTGACCATCAAAAGGCACTCGTCAGAGGCGTACAGTATCCGGAACAGACCCAGGAAGCACAGCCCGAATCCCAATGCTCGCAGGGTTCCGAAGAGATACTTGTGATCCAACCGGTCGAACGCCTTCTCTTAATCAAGAGAGAGGAAGGCGACTGACCGACCGGTCCTCCTGCAGTAGTGCAGGAGGTCCCGAACCAGGAAGATGTTGTCAAAAATCGTCCGGTTTGGGACCGTGTAGGACTGGTCGGGGTGGATCACGTCTGCCAGCACGGACTTGAGCCTCAGGGAGGCAGCCTTGGCCACGATTTTGTAGTCCGTGCATAGCAGCGAGACCGGGCGCCAGTTCTTGAGGCAGCGCAGATCCCCCTTCTTGGGCAGGAGCGTGATGACCGCCCGCCCCATCGAAAGGAGCATCTCCCCAGTTTCGTAGGCTTCCACCAGGACTCGCGCAAAGGCAGGCCCCAGCAAGTCCCAAAACTTTTTGTAGAACTCCACGGTCAGCCCGTCGATGCCCGGCGATTAGTTGTAGGGCATCTGACTGAGAGCGTCGGTGAGCTCGGCCAGGGTCAGGTGGCCCTCGAACTCGTTCCGCACGCCCCCGCTGACCGTGGGAAGCCCGTCCCACAGAACCCTGCATGCGTCGGAGTCGACGGGATCCGGAGAGAAGAGGGCAGAGTAGAAGGCCCTGGCCCTCTCGTTCACGCTCTCCGGATCCGTCAGAAGGGAGCCGTCCTCCGCCAGGAGGCAGGTGATGTTTTTACGGTCTCTCTTCTTTTTCTCCAACGCGTAGAAGAAGTGTGTGCTGCGGTCCATCTCCCGAAGGAACTGTACCCACGAGCGCACAAACGCCCCCCGGGACCGCTGGAGCTGCAGGTCCCGCAGTACGCGCTCTGCTCGAGTTGGTCCCCGCGAGCCAGGCGACTCTCCAGATCGAGCAGCTCCCTTTCCAGCCGCTCGATCCGTGAGTCCCTCCGCCTGCTCGCGCCCCTCGTGTACTCCTGACAGAGGATCTTGATCTGCGCTTTCCCCACGTCCCACCACTGACACCACGTGGGGAAGCAAGATTGCCTGCCGTGCCAGACCGTCCAAAAGTCCCGGAAAGACCGCTCAAAGAGCTCGTCCTCAAACAGGCTGTTGTTAAAGTGCCAGTAGGCAGCGGCGTGCCTAGCTGGCACCACGGCCACTGTCACGGCGCCGGCCTGATGTCGGAGGAGCGAACGCAGTGAGCGTGGTTCCGCGAGACGTAGAACCTGTCGATCCGGGACTGAGACAACCGCCCCTCCCTCACCCGGGTGTAGGTGAAGGCCGAGGCGTCCGGGTGTTGCCACCGCCAGATGTCCACCAGAGAGAGCTGAGTGATCAGCTCTCTCAGGGCTGCCGACGAGGGCGGGTAGGGTTCTTGCCCCACCCGGTCCGCGGCCTCGAGGGTGCAGTTGAAATCCCCCCCGAGGACCACGAGCTCGTCGGCGCCGATGGTGTTCAGGTGGGCGGACATCCGGCTGAAAAAGTGGACCCTCGCCGGACCCGTGGACGGAGCGTACACGTTCAAGAGGTGAACGGTAGCGTCCCCGTCCCGGATCCGGTGGTGTAGCAGACGGCCCGGCACGACGTTGGCCACATCGAGTACCGTGGCGGAGAAGAGCATCGCCACCCCACAAGATGTCGCGGTGAGGTGGCTGAACGACACTCCCCCCCCCCCCCCCCCACTCCAGCAGCCAGTTGGCCTCGGCCTGCGGAGTCAAGTGGGTTTCCTGCAGGAAGCACACAGAGTAACCTCCCTTTTTCAAGTAGGAGATTACCTGGGCCCTGCGGAAATGGTCCTTACACCCGTTGATGTTGACGGTACTGATGGAATACATGGTCCTCTGTCAGGAGTAGTTGGCGACACTCACGGAAGATCCTGAGACCTCCCGAAGTTCACCAATTGGTCGAGTGTGCACGCACGTGCCCGAAGATTTGTTGGCGTGGCTGGCCCGGAGGAAGGATCGGACGAGCATAGAATTCTCTGGAAATCCCCCCATTTGTCCAGGGCCAGCTGTACCTTGTCCCTGCAGTGGATGATGGCCTCCAGGAAGTCCAGGAGCTCCGCCGCAGGGATGTCCGGAGAAGGGGCGGACAGACCCTCCGAGGCCATGCCACACGTGGCCTCCGAGTCCTCCTCCCCCTCCTCCGGTTCTCAACTCGCGGTGGAGAAGCACAACGCACTCACGTTGGTGGGTGAGTGCGCTGCGTCGTATTTTGAATTTCACCGAGTCTCCTGGCACCCCACCCCCAGGGAACGCAACGGGAGACATCGGCGGAGGGACCCTCGTGGGCGCCGTCTGCACCCTAGATTTAGGGGGCGCAGACGGGCGTTCGGCATGTGGCGCAGACGGGCGTTCGGCATGTGCCGCCGAGCGTAACGGCTTGGGTCCCTCTTTCGAGGGCCGAGGCACGGTCTCAGGCCCGTCCTTGGCCCTCGGAGGGAGGGGTTCTACCCTCTCGGGTTCTTCCCCTCCCTTGGTCACGGCCAGCTCTTTCGAGGGCTCCTCCTGCGCCCCCTCGCTGACCGCGACGGAGACCGGCCGCTCGGTGGTGGGGCGGGAACCGGTCTCGCGGCTCCTTTTCGCTTCCGGGAGGGGATCTACCTCGAGGGCATCACCTTCTGCCCTCTCTGGTTCTTCCCCTCCCTTCTGCGCTCCGGCAGCCAATACGAGCGCGGGCTCCTCTTCACCCGCCTCCGGCCCCTCCGCGGGGCTCGTCTCAGCCACGGGGGCCGAGACCGCCTCCCCGCCAGAGAGTGGTACTCGGGGCAGATCTTTTTCCAGGAGGGGTGGCTCTTCGTCCCCATCATCGGTGGTCTCCCGCATGGGCTCCTTGGGAGCTGGTTCAGCCGCCCCCTCCTCGGCAACAACGGGTTTAGGGCCCGTGTCGCCATCGGAGGAAGGCGGCGCCTGAGGCAGCCTCTCCGTGGGGGGATCCACCTTTGCCCCCTCGGTACCCTTCGCAGCAGCCTGCCCCTCGATGATAGGGTCAGGGCCAGCTTCCGCGGTCTTTTGTGATACGGGGAGGGGAACCACCACGAGGGCTTCTTCTGCCCTCTTTGGATCCTATGTCCCCTTTTGCCTCTCGGCGGGGGCCTCCTCCATGGGCTCCGCTTCTTCAGTGGAGCCCCTGACTGCCTCGAGGGGTAGGTGTTTCTCCCTCTTCGTGGCTGCATGAGGTCCGAGGCCCCCGTTGCTGGTAGAGGGGGAGCGCCGAGGCGGCCGTTTAGGTTTTAGGGGGCCTTCTCTCACCCCCCCAGGGAGCCTCGCCCAGAGCCCCGTACATGTGCACTTGCATGCACACGTGGGGAAGAGGGCTTTCGCCTTTCTCTTCCCCCTTATGCCGCCGGAGGCGGTCCCCTGCCCTGTCACAGCGACGGGGAGCTCGCCTCCGGCAGCACTTTTCACCTCCCACTCGGGGAGGAGGTGTTTGGTTTTACGGGCGGCTATGCCGTCCTGCCTCGCAGGGGGTTCTGGCGAGGGGGTCTGCTTTCCAGGAGCTTCCCCTGACCCGCCGCCAGACGACGCAGCAGCGGGCTTCGTCTCCCCCTGCTTGGCCTCCCTGGTGGACTTGGCCACCGCCTTTTTGCGGCGGCCGGTGACCACAGTCCACCCGGCGGCCTTCTCCTCCGGCGCGCTTACAATAGGCGCGGAGGGTCCGGCCGCCTCGGGGGCCTCCTCCCCCTTCCCCTCCTTTGATGGGGCGGGTGTTGTCTTGCCCTCCTCCGTGGGCCTCTTTGAGGGCCCCAGGGGCGAGGTTGACTCGGAGGGGTGCGGTGCAGGCGCGGGTGGCTTTGCGCCCTGCTGGAGCTTTGGACACCTCTTTTTCTGGTGCCCCAGCTCCTTGCAGTGGAAGCACCGCACCTCCTCCGAGGAGTAAAAAATGACCTAGTTGGTCCCCTGGAAGGGGACCACAAAACTCCCCTCCACGGTGTCCCTCCCCGCCAGCTGGATGGTAACCTGGCGGAGGAAGGACAGCACGTGGTGGAGGAGCTGGTCCTTGCAGCCCAGGGGGATGGGGTAGATAGCTGTTTTCAGCTCCCCCAAGGTGGCACGTTTGACAGGATGACCCTGCTGCCCAACCCCTCTAAGGGTTCAACGGGGATATAGATCCCCCCTACTGAGAGACCCCTCTCGATAGCCGTGTGCGTGGTGGCCTCTGATTTTAGAAAGAAGACGGCTTTGCCGTACATCTTAGAGGCCGCCACGATGGTGGCCGAACCGACCACCTTGGCCATGGCTTTAACCATGGCATCTATTGAGAGGGTGTCTCTCAGGAGACACCTGACCCTGTGCCTCCTTGTCAAATTTTTAAAGGGGACTGCAGCCTCCCCTGCAGCCACCTTTGCCCACTTTGTAGGGGCTTCTGGGGTCTGCCCACTCATTTTTATTTATTATGATTTTTTTTTTTTTTTTTTTTTTATAAAACAAAAATAAAATAAAACAAACGGACTCACCCCTGCACTCCAATAGTGCAGGGGTGCGCAAAACAAACAGAAAAAAAATAAAAGGTTTTTATTTATTTATTTTTACAAAAAAATATTTTATTTTTAAAACAAACAAAAGGATTTTTTTTTTTTTTTTTTTTTTTAAACAAACAAAATAATTATTTATTTTATTTTATTTCAAACACACACATGCACCCCTGCACTCCAATAGTACAGGGGAACACAAAAATAAAAATCAAACAAAAGTAGTTTTTTTTTTTTTTTTTTTAAATATTTATTCTATTCCGTTTTATTCCCCCCCCCCAAAGGGAACAAAACGAAATTAAATAAAACAATAACAAAGAAATAAACGAATGCAGTCAAAGGTTTTCGTTTAAAAAAATAAAAATCTTCAACTAAAAAATATAAAGAAAGAAACAGGGCAGACAGTGTGCCTGCCCTTCCCCTACTCTGCACAAGGAAAGAGCAGGAGATTTTTTAAAACAAAATGATTTTTAAAACTAATCCAAAAACAGTTTTAAAAGTAAAATTATTTTAAAAGAAACTAAACAAAGTGCTAAAAGGCACCCAAATAAAACTGGTAAAACAAATTTAAAATTCAAAGAAGAAAAAAGCAAATTCAAACAAAAGGGGGAAAAAATCAAAATGGCCGCCCCCCTGCACTTACAAGGCAAGTGCAGGGAGACAAACAAACCAAAACAAACAAACGCTTCTTTTAAAGAAAATATCCGATAAAAACTAAACATTTTCCAATTAAAAGGTGCAAGACTACTTTAGATAACTGAAAATATCAAAAGTTTTCCAAAAATAAAAGTTTAAATAACTGTTTTTAAATGATTTTAATGAGCACCCGGAAGAGCTCCACAAAGGTGCGACCTCACAGGAAAACCCATTGTCAATTTTTTCAGAAGAAAGACAGCTTTGAAACAAAACACACAGTGGGATAACTCCAAAAGTAAACATTGCTGCCCAAGTTCTTTTGGCTTTTCCCTGTCGGGGGAAGACTGTAGTGACTGTGGGACATTTAGACTTTGAATGCCATGTTTAGTTTTTGGGGAAAACCCAATGACACTTTTTTCTGAAGAAACACGTCACAGCTTTGAAACAAAACACACAGTGGGATAACTCCAAAAGTAAACATTACTGCCCAAGTTCTTTTGGCTTTTCCCTGTCGGGGGAAGACTATAGTGACTGAGGGACATTTAGACTTTGAATGCCATGTTTAGTTTTTAAGGAAAACCTAATGTCACTTTCTTCAGAAGAAAGGCGTCACAGCTTTGAAACAAAACACACAGTGGGATAACTCCAAAAGTAAACATTACTGCCCAGTTCTTTTGGCTTTTCCCAGTCGGGCGAAGACTATAGTGACTGAGGGACATTTAGTCTTTGAATACCATGTTTAGTTTTTAAGGAAAACCTAATGTCACTTTTTTCAGAAGAAACGGGTCACAGCTTTGAAACAAAACACACAGTGGGATATCTCCAAAAGTAAACATTGCTGCCCAAGTTCTTTTGGCTTTTCCCAGTCGGGGGAAGACTATTGTTCTATTTAAATGCCTAAAAGGCAAACGTCACCTCCAGCCGTCATTTGTGACGGCTGGAGAAAGAAATTCCAATTAGCATCCTCGTAAAGGAGGATGCTAAATAAATAGGCATTTAACTAATTTTAAAAGAAAAACCAGAAAAAGGACTGTAACTTAAATAAGAATTGTAAAAGGGGAGTTGGTACAGAGCACGCCCCCTAGGGTCCACTGGTCGACAAACGATGCCATGTCGCCAGCAGACTCCGCTTTGGCGTGCTCTAAATTAATCTGGGAACGGAGGAGGGTCCTGAACATGGCCCCGCAGTCAAAGAAACCTTCCCCACTCATCTTCCGCTTCCTGGTCTTATAAATGGCCAGTTTAGCAAGAGCCAGGAGCAGATTGACGAGGAGGTTTCTCTTTTTGCTGGAGCCACGAACAGGGTGCCCGAAAATGAGGAGGGTGGGTGAAAAGTGCAGCCAGAACTGCAGCAAGAGGTTCTTCAGCAGCAGGAAGAACGGCTGCAGCCTGGCGCATAAAAAATAAATATCAGCCACCGACTCGAACTGACCGCAGAAAGGGCATGCGGCGTCCGAGTCGGTAAAGTGACGCAGGATCTCTACTGACGCGAGCGCTCCGTGCAGGACCCTCCAGCCCAGGTCCCCAGCTCCCCTGGAGAGCAGCGGGGAGTAAAGGGCCTCCCACTGGGGACCGACGCCCTCCGGCGGTCGGAGGTTCTCCCGCCAAGCGGTGTCTCGGCGGGAGACGAGGGCGGGGAAGTGGAGGGTGTGGAGCGTCATTGCGTACAGGGTTCTTCTCGACGCCGATGGCAAGGGGGTCGAGGAGAACTGAGAGATCCTGCTCAGGTTGTTCTCGAGGGGAGGCCGAGGGGGGGCTCAGGCCTTGGGTTCGATCAGCAGGACCGGAGAGCCGGGGGTAGGGGTAGATGGCTCGCCGGTCCTGAGAACTCCCTCGAGATACCTGACAGAGTCTGGGTGCAACGCTGCTTTGCACTCCCGGATCGCTCGGCCGGCCGTCCGGACGGACACCCGAGCCGCCCTGGCAGCGAGCAACTCAGGCGTCAGCCACGCCGAGCGTTTGGGATCCAGGAGATCCCAGACTCTGGTCACCTTGGCCGAGATCAGCACGTGCCGCACCGAGGGGGACTCCAACGCCTGCGCACCTAGGTGGGGGTTGTGCAGCAGGGGCTCCAGCAGGAGTCTCTGGCCCTCGGTCGGCACGGCGTCTCGGCTGACGGAAAACATGCTCCGGGTCCTGAGCAGGTCCTGGTAGAAGACCGGCAGCTCGGGGAGACGGATTCCCCGCAGGTCGATCCAGAACAGCTGCCGGTCGTAGCCCAAGTCGTGCAGCTGGCTCAAAAGGAGGGACGCCAGCGTACACCACTGCGGGGCCGGGTCTGCGTACAGGTATCTCTGCAGGGTCTGGAGGCGGAAGGTGTGCACCTGGCTCCTGATGCACACCAACCCCTGCCCTCCCTCGGCGAGAGGGAGGCTCAGAACCGCCGCAGAGACCTAGTGCTTTCCGGCCCAGAAGAAGTCCGTCAGCTTCCTCTGGACCCTGGCCACAAACTCAGGGGGCGGGCTCAGGACGGTGAGTCGATGCCAAAGCATCGACGCCACCAGTTGGTTAATGACCAGAGCCCTTCCCCTGAAGGAAAGCATAAGAACATAAGAACATAAGAAAGTTTAAAAACGAGAGGAGGCCATTCGGCCCATCTTGCTCGTTTGGTTGTTAGTAGCTTATTGATCCCAAAATCTCATCAAGCAGCTTCTTGAAGGATCCCAGGGTGTCAGCTTCAACAACATTACTGGGGAGTTGATTCCAGACCCTCACAATTCTCTGTGTAAAAAAGTGTCTCCTATTTTCTGTTCTGAATGCCCCTTTTTCTAAACTCCATTTGTGACCCCTGGTCCTTGTTTCTTTTTTCAGGCTGAAAAAGTCCCTTGGGTCGACACTGTCAATACCTTTTAGAATTTTGAATGCTTGAATTAGGTCACCACGTAGTCTTCTTTGTTCAAGACTGAACAGATTCAATTCTTTTAGCCTGTGTGCATATGACATGCCTTTTAAGCCCGGAATAATTCTGGTCGCTCTTCTTTGCACTCTTTCTAGAGCAGCAATATCTTTTTTATAGCGAGGTGACCAGAACTGCACACAATATTCAAGATGAGGTCTTACAAGTGCATTGTACAGTTTTAACATTACTTCCCTTGATTTAAATTCAACACTTTTCACAATGTATCCGAGCATCTTGTTAGCCTTTTTTATAGCTTCCCCACATTGTCTAGATGAAGACATTTCTGAGTCAACAAAAACTCCTAGGTCTTTTTCATAGATTCCTTCTCCAATTTCAATATCTCCCATATGATATTTATAATGTACATTTTTATTTCCTGCGTGCAGTACCTTACACTTTTCTCTATTAAATGTCATTTGCCATGTGTCTGCCCAGTTCTGAATCTTGTCTAGATCATTTTGAATGACCTTTGCTGCTGCAACAGTGTTTGCCACTCCTCCTACTTTTGTGTCGTCTGCAAATTTAACAAGTTTGCTTACTATACCAGAATCTAAATCATTAATGTAGATTAGGAATAGCAGAGGACCTAATACTGATCCCTGTGGTACACCGCTGGTTACCACACTCCATTCTGAGGTTTTTCCTCTAATCAGTACTTTCTGTTTTCTACATGTTAACCACTCCCTAATCCATGTACATGTGTTTCCTTGAATCCCAACTGTGTTCAGTTTGAGAATTAATCTTTTGTGCGGGACTTTGTCAAAAGCTTTCTGGAAATCTAAATAAACCATGTCATATGCTTTGCAATTATCCATTATCGATGTTGCATCCTCAAAAAAATCAAGCAAGTTAGTTAGGCACGATCTCCCTTTCCTAAAACCATGTTGACTGTCTCCCAGGATACTGTTACCATATAGGTAATTTTCCATTTTGGATCTTATTATAGTTTCCATAAGTTTGCATATAATAGAAGTCAGGCTTACTGGTCTGTAGTTACCTGGTTCAGTTTTGTTTCCCTTTTTGTGGATCGGTATTACGTTTGCAATTTTCCAGTCTGTCGGTACCACCCCTGTGTCAAGAGACTGCTGCATGATCTTGGTTAGCGGTTTGTAAATTACTTCTTTCATTTCTTTGAGTACTACTGGGAGGATCTCATCCGGCCCAGGGGATTTGTTTATTTTAAGAGCTCCTAGTCCCTTTAACACTTCTGCCTCAGTTATGCTAAAGTTATTTAAAACTGGACAGGAACTGGATGACATGTGGGGCATGTTGTCAGTATCTTCCTTTGTAAAAACTTGTGAAAAGTAATCATTTAACATATTTGCTATTTTTTTTTTCTTCATCTACGATTTTGTCATTTGTATCTCTTAAACATTTAATCTCCTCTTTGAATGTTCTCTTGCTGTTGTAATATTGGAAAAACATTTTGGAATTGGTTTTAGCTCCCTTAGCAATGTTCATTTCTATTTCTCTCTTGGCCTTTCTAACTTCCTTTTTGACTTGCGTTTGCAGTTCTGTGTACTCTTTCTGCGTACTTTCTTTTTGGTCCTTTTTTAATGCTCTGTAAAGTGCCTTTTTTCGCTGAATATTTTTTTTAATTGATCTATTAAACCATTTTGGCAATTTAGTTTTACATTTAGATTTGTCTACTTTAGGGATATAATTGTTTTGTGCCTCTAGTACTACATTTTTGAAGAACAACCATCCTTCTTCTGTGGGTGTTTTCTCTATTTTACTCCAATCTACTTCTGTTAGTCTCTGTTTCATACCTTCATAGTTTGCTTTTCTAAAATTGTAAACCTTAGCTTTAGTCATTACTTTTGGGGATTTAAAAAACACTTCAAATGAGACCATGTTGTGGTCTGAGTTTGCCAGTGGTTCTCTGACCTCTGTTTTAGTTATTCTGTCTTCGTTATTTGAAAAGACTAAATCAAGGCATGCCTCCCCTCTAGTGGGTGCCTTGACAAATTGTGTTAGGAAGCAGTCATTTGTCATTTCCACCATTTCTATTTCATCCTTCGTGCTACCCACCGGGTTTTCCCATTTTATTTGGGGGAAGTTGAAATCCCCCATTAGTATGGCTTCTCCTTTGCTACACACATTTCTAATGTCATTGTATAACAGATTATTGTGCTCACCGTCTGAATCTGGCGGTCTATAGCATGCTCCTATTATTATGCCTTTTGAATTTTTGTCTGTTATTCTGACCCATATTGATTCGGTTTTATTTTCTTTGTCCAGGTTTAACACCTGGGCTTCAAGACTGTTTCTTATGTATAGCGCTACCCCTCCTCCTCGTCTGTCCTGCCTGTCTTTCCTATACAGTGTATACCCACAAATATTATATTCGTCCCCATCACTCTCAGACAACCAAGTTTCTGTAACACCTATCACATCATAGTTACCTGTTAGTGCAGTAGCTTCAAGTTCTAGAATTTTGTTTCTGATACTTCTAGCATTTAGATAAATACATTTAATGGTTGTCTTACCTGAGTTGTTGTTCTTGTTTTGATGCGGTCTCCCTTCTGTTTTTTTTTGTTGATTTCTCCCCCCTTCCTTTCTAGTTTAAATGCTTCCGAACCTGCTCGAGGATCTTTTCTCCGAGTAGACTGGTTCCCTTGTTATTTAAATGCAGTCCATCCCGTCTATACAGATAGTCCTCGTTGTAGAATGTGGTCCAATGATCAAGATAGGTGAAGCCTTCCCGTGTGCACCACGTCTTCAGCCATGCGTTTTGATTAATTATTTCCAGCTGTCCATATGGTCCTTTGCAAGGTGCGGGTAGTATACCAGAAAATACCACAGTTTTGGTTTTCTCTTTTAATTTCCTTCCTAGCTCTCTGAATTTGTTTTGCAGGGATTTTGGTCTGTCTCTTCCAATGTTGTTTGTACCGATGTGGACGACTACTACCGGGTCGTCTCCTGTTCGTTCTAGGAGCCTGTCCACGTTTTCAGTGATGTGCTTGACCGAGGCTCCCGGAAGGCAGCACACTGTTGTAGTAAGGGGGTCCAAACTGCGAATTGAACTTGCTGTGTTTCTCAATATGGAGTCCCCAACAATCATGACCTCCCTTCTTTTTGCTGTCTGGTCACCACTGTCAATAGGGTCCTGGATGTTGTTCCTTTCATTCTCTTGTTGTTGGTTCTGCTCATCAAAATTCTGAAGTGACTCAAATCTGTTGGTTGTTTTGATTTCTGGTGGTTGTGTTTGACGAAGTTTCTTTTTTTCCCTGCTTCTGCCTACCTGAACCCAGCTGTTCTGACCTTCTATCTCCCTGGTGGCTTTCAGTCTGTTAGGGGTGATGCAGACTTCCATGAATTGTGGGTGTGCCAGTTCCTCAAGATCCTGTTGCTGTCTCACTTCTTACAGCTCCATTTCTAGCATACTTACTAGTTTATGCAAATCCTGGATCGCGCGGCACTTTACGCACACTTGGTTTAGCTCCGCTGGATTTTCTCGGATTTCCCACATCAAGCAGGTGTCACAGATTACTGGCTTGAAGACCATGTTGAGGTTTTTTTTTTTTTTTAAGTTTAGTTTCTTCTGCAGCCGTCAACCTGCTTTCCAACTGCTTCAAAACTGCTCTGTACTTTTCCACGCTTGTACTTCTCCCACTCGCTGTCGTTTCCACTCGCTGTCTCTGGGAAGACTGCCTCGTTTAACTGCGTTGTTCTGCTGTGCTGTTGGCTCCTCCCCTCGCCCCTGTCTCAAAACGGCGCTGAATTTGAATCAGCTGCTCCGAGTTTCAGCTTGTTTGTTATCAGAAAAACACACGCGGCTGTTTGACTTTGAGCTGCTGCTGTGTTTCCCCAATGTCCTCTGTTTTCTGATTAAAGCAATTCAAGATGCAGTTTCAGCAGACCCGACCACGACCTCAGTCGCGCAGCCACCTTGTCCTCCAACTCTGTCCAGTTGGCGGCGACCGAGGCCTCTGCGGGGCTCAGGTGGTCTCCCAGGTATTTGAAGCTGTCCGCGCTCCACTGGAACTGCACGGCAGGGAGGGAGTCCGCCCGCCAGGGACCCACCAGTAACCCAGAGCATTTGGTCCAGTTGATCCTGGCAGAGGACGCGGCAGAGTAAACGCTCTGGCAGCTCCGCATCCTCTCCAGATCAGCCGGATCTGAGGCCACCAGGAGCACGTCGTCGGCGTAAGCCGACAGGACCACCCTCGTGTCCGGCGCGCCTAGCGCCAACCCCGTGAGCCTCCCGCGAAGGAGGCAGAGGAAGGGCTCGATGCACAGCGCGTACAGTTGTCCGGACAGAGGGCAGCCCTGACGTACTCCTCTCCTGAAAGCGAGGGGCGCGGTCAGGGACCAGTTGACTTTGATCAAGCACTCGGCAGAGGCGTACAGCATCCGGAACAGGCCCACGAAGCGCGGCCCGAATCCGAATGCTCGCAGGGTTCCGAAGAGATAATCGTGATCCACCCGGTCGAACGCCTTCTCCTGATCCAGGGAGAGGAAGGCGACCGACCGACCGGTCCTCCTGCAGTAGTGCAGGAGGTCCCGAACCAGGAAGATGTTGTCGAAAATCGTCCGGTTCGGGACCGTGTAGGACTGGTCGGAGTGGATCACGTCTGCCAGTACGGACTTGAGCCTCAGGGAGGCGGCCTTGGCCACGATTTTGTAGTCCGTGCATAGCAGCGAGACCGGGCGCCAGTTCTTGAGGCAGCGCAGATCCCCCTTCGTGATAATGGCCCGCCTCATCGAAAGGGAGTAAAAGGCCCTGGCCCTCTCGTTCACGCTCTCCGGATCCGTCAGAAGGGAGCCGTCCTCCGCCAGGAGGCAGGTGATGTTTTTACAGTCTCCCTTCTTTTTCTCCAACGCATAGAAGAAGTGTGTGCTGCGGTCCATTTCCCGAAGGAACTGGACCCGCGAGCGCACAAACGCCCCCCGGGACCGCTGGAGCTGCAGGTCCCGCAGGGTGCTCTTCTTCTCCTCGTACGCACTCTGCTCGAGTTGGTCCCCGCGAGTACTCCTGACAGAGGATCTTGATCTGCGCTTTCCCCACGTCCCACCACTGACGCCACATGGGGAAGCGAGATCGCCCGCCATGCCAGACCGTCCAAAAGTCCCGGAAAGACCGCTCAAAGCGCTTGTCCTCCAACAGGCTGTTGTTAAAGTGCCAGTAGGCAGCGGCGTGCCTAGCTGGCATCACGGCCACTGTCACGGCCACCAGGTTGTGGTCCGTGAACGGCGCCGGCCTGATGTCGGAGGAGCGAACGCAGTGAGCGTGGTTCCGTGAGACATAGAACCTGTCGATCCGGGACTGAGACACCCGCCCCTCCCTCACCCGGGTGTAGGTGAAGGCCAAGGCGTCCGGGTGTTGCCACCGCCAGATGTCCACTGCCAGATGTCCACTGCCAGATGTCCACTGCCAGATGTCCACCAGAGAGAGCCGAGCGATCAGCTCTCTCAGGGCCGCCGACGAGAGCGGGTAGGGTTCCCGCCCCACCCGGTCCACGGCCTCGAGGGTGCAGTTGAAATCCCCCCCGAGGACCACGAGCTCGTCGGCGCCGATGGTGTTCAGGTGGACGGACATCCGGCGGAAAAAGTGGACCCTCGCCGGCCCCGTGGACGGAGCGTACACGTTCAAGAGGTGAACGGTAGCGTCCCCGTCCCGGATCCGGTGGTGTAGCAGACGGCCCGGCATGACGTTGGCCACATCGAGTACCGTGGGAACGAAGAACCTGGAGAAGAGCGTCGCCACCCCACAAGATGTCATGGTGAGGTGGCTGAACGACACTCTCCCCCCCACTCCAGCAGCCAGTTGGCCTCGGCCTGCAGAGTCAAGTGGG